>NC_088855.1:7652500-7660000 GCF_963853765.1 Magallana gigas | reverse complement strand
AGATTCATGAATTCTGAAAGCATATCATGTAATAACTTTAAATAAAGCGGGCCATGAATCCTGAAAAGAATACATATATCTCATAATTTAATTTGTACAAATAAATAATTTTTTAAGAAATAAAGGATCCGATCCTCAAAACAATGTGCTGCCAATCAGCGCCATTTGGAGGCTGTCAATCACAGCTCATTACTGCAACAGTAGGTAATGAAACCAAAGCTTGGCAGGCCCCGCCTGTTCTTGGCAAGGGGGAACCAGCTCACAGCGAGCTGAGTAATGAATTCAAGTGGAAACCATTACGTAAATGTACTGCACAATATGATACTGGCTGGTTATATAACCCAAGCATTATCGACACTGATAATCTTATCTGGGCCCGTTTTTGCCACCCAAGTGCTACTTATGAGAGGTTATCATTGACACTGCATTAGGAGGTTATATATAAACATTTGGCTGCTTTCAAGAACGATGGAATGCCAACATGCAGAGCATAGGGGTTACAATTCCACCTCTACAGATTTACCAGGTGCATTTTACTTCTGTAACATGCACAACTTTAACAAGAGAATGACTGTGATTCTTTTGTGACGTCACAATAGCCCAACAGTTGTGGATATTGATGGTCCGAGATAATTCTGCTGAATCAAGTGCGGTCTTTTGCTTATCCCTGATGGTCCAAGCAACAACCATTGCCAAAGGCCAACAGTGCCCTCTATCTGTATGAAATCATGTGATTTTGAGAAAAATAATGTCACAGTAATCACTTGTTCCCCTGAGATTAGGATTCAAGTCTATGATTAAAACAATCCACTGCTGTGATTATAAAAATTAATGCATTTTTTTAAATAATGGATTGGACCAGCCATGTTGTAATAGATACCAAGAACATCATTACAACATTTTCTGTGCAATGCCAAATTAACACCAGTGGATCATTTGATTGATCCCCGTGCCCTGGGGAGGTTTTAGATGTATCAAATGCCCCCAGACTCCCCGGGGACTGATGATGACATTCAATAGACAATACGACCCAGACTTAAAAAAGGTCATAATCTAGATAATCTCTGACATGCATTTAGAACCAGCATGCCTCATAGGACCTCATGCAGGACTCATTGCTCCAAGTTCTACATTAAAAAAGACAAAGTAAAAATAAGGCTGGCAGTTGCCTTTTTCTGATGTTAGGAAAATTCATCTGTAACTGATAAAAAAGCCATCAGCAATATGGCTCAAAGGAGAAATAAGTACAGAGCACCACAATCAACAAAGATAGTTACTGATGCTGATAGATGGAGAATATACAGGTCTCACCTGTCTGGCTAGATGTTTCTGGGGCCAAAAAGTTATGAAAGTGCATGTAATAATCTAAGAAAGGTCAACAGGAGCAAGTGCTTTATGTTTCAAAAGTCTATGATTGGTCAATTGGAGCAAGTGCCCTATGTTACAATAGTCTACGGTTGGTCAGCTGGGGCAAGTTCCCTACGTTACAATAGTCAATGAAAAGTCAACAGGAGCAAGTGCCTAATGTTACAATAGTCTAAGATTGGTCAACTGGAGCAAGTGTCCTATGTTATAATAATCTATGATTGGTCAACAGGAGCATGTGCCCTATGTTACAATAGTCTATGATTGGTCAACAGGAGCATGTGCCCTATGTTACAATAGTCTATGATTGGTCAACTAGAGCAAGTGCCCTATGTTACAATAGTCTATGATTGGTCAACAGGAGCAAGTGCCCTATGTTATAATAATCTATGATTGGTCAACAGGGGCAAGTTCCCTACGTTACAATAGTCAATGAAAAGTCAACAGGAGCAAGTGCCTAATGTTACAATAGTCTAAGATTGGTCAACTGGAGCAAGTGTCCTATGTTATAATAATCTATGATTGGTCAACAGGAGCATGTGCCCTATGTTACAATAGTATATGATTGGTCAACAGGAGCATGTGCCCTATGTTACAATAGTCTATGATTGGTCAACAGGAGCAAGTGCCCTATGTTATAATAATCTATGATTGGTCAACAGGAGCAAGTGTCCTATGTTATAATAATCTATGATTGGTCAACAGGAGCATGTGCCCTATGTTACAATAGTATATGATTGGTCAACAGGAGCAAGTGCCCTATGTTATAATAATCTATGATTGGTCAACAGGAGCAAGTGCCCTATGTTACAATAGTCTATGATTGGTCAACAGGAGCAAGTGCCCTATGTTATAATAATCTATGATTGGTCAACAGGAGCAAGTGCCCTATGTTACAATAGTCTATGATTGGTCAACAGGAGCAAGTGCCCTATGTTACAATAGTCTATGATTGGTCAACAGGAGCAAGTGCCCTATGTTATAATAATCTATGATTGGTCAACAGGAGCAAGTGTCCTATGTTATAATAATCTATGATTGGTCAACAGGAGCATGTGCCCTATGTTACAATAGTATATGATTGGTCAACAGGAGCAAGTGCCCTATGTTATAATAATCTATGATTGGTCAACAGGAGCAAGTGCCCTATGTTACAATAGTCTATGATTGGTCAACAGGAGCAAGTGCCCTATGTTATAATAATCTATGATTGGTCAACAGGAGCAAGTGCCCTATGTTACAATAGTCTATGATTGGTCAACAGGAGCAAGTGCCCTATGTTATAATAATCTATGATTGGTCAACAGGAGCAAGTGCCCTATGTTACAATAGTATATGATTGGTCAACAGGAGCAAGTGCCCTATGTTATAATAATCTATGATTGGTCAACAGGAGCATGTGCCCTATGTTACATTGGTCTATGATTGGTCAACAGGAGCAAGTGCCCTATGTTATAATAATCTATGATTGGTCAACAGGAGCAAGTGCCCTATGTTACAATAGTCTATGATTGGTCAACAGGAGCAAGTGCCCTATGTTACAATAGTCTATGATTGGTCAACAGGAGCAAGTGCCCTATGTTATAATAATCTATGATTGGTCAACAGGAGCAAGTGTCCTATGTTATAATAATCTATGATTGGTCAACAGGAGCATGTGCCCTATGTTACAATAGTATATGATTGGTCAACAGGAGCAAGTGCCCTATGTTATAATAATCTATGATTGGTCAACAGGAGCAAGTGCCCTATGTTATAATAATCTATGATTGGTCAACAGGAGCAAGTGCCCTATGTTACAATAGTATTTGATTGGTCAACAGGAGCAGGAGCCCTGTATTACTGTAGTCTTGGTTAGTAGGGCCAGGTGCCTGATGTTACAATAATCAATTAAAGGTCAGAAGAAGCTGGTACCCTATGCTACACCAGTAAAAATAAGTCATTGAAACAAAAAACAAAAGGACGTTTGCACTGGTTTGTTAGGCAATACATAAAAACTCGGTTATAGTGAAGTCCTAAGGACCAATAGATTAACTTCATCATATCCGTAATTCGTTATATCCATAGAAAGAATTCATAGTAATAACTATAGCGAATTCACTATATACATGTTTTCTTTCACCAGACTATAATTTTTGCTAATTAAGGCTTAAAATAAAAATACATTAATTTGATACCTTTAATAATCGGATTGTGAATCGAATTTTTTTAAATTCAAACTATGATGTTATATAGTAGTGCAAACTTTTTAATTTTAAAGAAATTTGTTATAAAAGTGTTAAATTTTGTTATTACTCCCCTTTATGGAACCTCGAAATCAGTTCGCTATATCCTGAAATTCGTTATATTCAAATTCGTTATAACCATAAAATTTTGCCGGGGATTCAAAAAAAATTTGCTATATCTGAGAATTCGCTATATTCGTGTTCGTATTAAACGAGTTTTACTGTATAATAACCACTAATCAACAAAAATTCATATATAAAACTGAAAAAAATGAATTAAAAATATTATAAGGCTACTTGGCAAAGAAGTTATTTTTCTTTTAGATTTCATTATAAAATACACTGTATATAAAAAGGGAAATATTTACCCCGTTTTATTTCTGACTCTTGACCTTGTTGTTAGCTGGCAAATATAAGAGTAAGTGTAATTAAAACAATTTTTAAATAAATGTATTTGTTTGTAAGAGTATGTATCTGGGTGTGGGTGAATTCAAGATGGGGTAAAACTGTTTGCAAGTGTAGAAGAATGAAAAAAAAAACATGGGGCAAAAAGAACCTTGTATGCAGTATATATGCATGACCCTTGCATGACTCAGGTTGAGACGATCCCTCAAGTGAGTCCATTCCCTGGTTCATTTGTTATTCTACTTGTATCAATTAAATGATTATCATGATTGTTTTGACTGGCAATTAATTGAAAGGTTTTTTCTTTGCTCTCTTTGAAACTAATCGATGGAAGAATATAAAATTGCTTTGAAAAATATTTTTATGATGTTTCAATACTAATCAGACGGTGAAAGCCAAAAAATTAACTTTTCCTGCAGAGAGAAGTTTTACAAAGGTTCTGAAGGCTATAATGTATTGAAGGCCTCATCAATCATTGTCACTAACAGCTGGCTAAACATATCATTGTTATCACACAAAATCACTTTAATTAAAATATACCTGTTTAATACAAATATGATAATCATATAAAAAGATAAATGTTAGAGCTTCGTCTTGTTAGGTTCAAGTTTAGAGATTTTTACAATTTTTTTTTTCACCTTTCTATGAATTTTAAGCATGTATAGTCTCAATGATAAATTGAATGTTATTTCAAAAATTTATAACGGTTTTCTTTTACTATTTTTGAAATAATTAAAAAGCCAATTGCTGAAAAATTTAAACAGGGACTTTATAAAAAGGTTTTTTTCTGGTATAAGTCTAGAAAAAATTCTAGTAATATAAAAAGGTAAGTTATGATTGGTGTGAAATGCTTACTAATCTTTAAGAATTTATTAGATCTGTGCTTGACCATCATGGTTTGAATGGACCGTTGGGTACTAGCCTAGCCATAGTGGTGGAAAAATGACTATAGTTATATCTAATCAATATCTTAAATCTAAAATTTTTCTCTGCACAGCCAATTTACAATAATTGACATTTATTCATTATCTTAGCTTCAGTGTAAAGTAGTGTGATTTTATTGGTGACTTTATCTTTCTGATTAAGAGACAAATTAAAAAAAAATTGTGCAATTAAAACTATCAGACAATGTATAATAGTGACCTGGGAAATCAAGAGAGACTAGAAAAACGGAGAGAAAAAATTATTGTTCCTAATTGTCAGATTAAAAACTAAATTTAGAGCTCTGAGTCCCTGTCATGCAGGTATTTTACACCCGTTTGGAGTAGATTTTTCAAGCAGTAAAGTATTAACCTTTCAAGTAACACAAGCCTCTCTGAGACTTGTTCCATAAAAGTATTGGAATTATTTAAATCAAAGAAACTTTTCCCACTGCACTGTCAGATGAAAAACTTCCTCCCAAGATGACATCCAATAACCACTCTGTTACGTAACATGTATCTTCACTCGCTGCTACTTGGGTGCAGTTTGAACAAATTAAATTTCCTCAGCCTAATACAGAAACTTCAACTTGCAACTTCCGGAACCAACTAGGCAACAGAAATCTCCCCTGAATGCCATTATTGTAGTGATGATTTCAAAAAAAAGAAAGAAAAAGATAACACCAGACTAGACTGAGCATGAACCTCTAATGCAGCGTCAAAGATTTCAAATATAAGGCTCTAACTTTCCCAATAATTTTTTTTTTTACATTTCCTGATTCCCCTGCTTGTTTAGATTTTTGTTCCCCTGGATTATGTCCCTTGTGACCCTCCCCCTTTCTGGTCTCTTGCTTTCTTTACCTGATCACACGTTTTACAGTGGTAGGACTTTCCCGATTTGTTGGTGGGTTTGACCGGCTGGGGAATCACTAGGGGAGTGTTGTTCGTTGGAGTCGACGGCCCACTAACACTGCCAGTGCTGCTGCGGTAACTGCCGGAACTTCCCGTATTTATGTGTCGCAGGTTGGCGGCATGGTCATTGTGACTGTTCACAGAGTGCTCGGGGTTCAAACTTCCTGTAAATGGAAAACATACTTAGTAAGAGACCTGAATTTAAGAATTAAGCATTTACGTTTTTCATTTACTGATATATATGCCACACGCAAGTTGACTGCATGGCTACAAATAGCATTCATTAAAGTTAAGTACTGCAAGGTGAATCTTATATATATAAACATGATAATTTCTTTATTGCTGTTTTCTATCATGTGATTTATCAAGTAATTGCTTTTAATGGGGAACAAATGCCAAAGGATTTCAGAATTTGAAAAAAAAAAAATGAAATCTGCACCTATGAAATATAAGATGTACAACACTGATCTCATGTGTGCTAGATTAATTAATAAATTGAAAGAAAAAATTAGGAGAGGGAGGGAGGGAAAGAAAGGGGGGTTTCTGATTCACAAAAAGGTGGGTCATGGATAAAAATGCCCTCGTTGTTGGACAAATGTGTTTCCAGCTAGTGCGGAAGAATAGTAAAATCACGTAAAATTCCAGAATACGTATTGATTTTCATTCTCTTTTAATTCAAAGAACTGCAATTAGAAGATTTTAATTCCTCCTTGAATCTCTGCTAGAGTCACTCCACAGCTGTAAATGAATGCATGGAAGTCATAAAAAAATAAATCAAACAGCTCTATATACTTCGGCAAGCTTTTGTATCAATCTTTTCAAATTGAAACTTCCTTTGAAGTCACAGGAGTAATTAGACACATGTTGTCATCAAATCTTAATGAACATTTTAATGTGAACATCTTACACCAACACTGCCAGCAATGGTGTAGCTTCAATATTTCTCATCAGTTCTTGCAACTGTACTTATAGAATGTGAAAATATCCTCCGAGTACTGTGAAAATGATCAAAATAGCAATTTCTGATCGCATTTACAATGAAACAGTCCCACTGGATGGAATATTAAAAGTGCAATTATTTTCTCTGTAGGATTTAAATTCATCCAAAAATTCCTATTTAATTTTTCCAAAAGAAGTAGTAAAGATATTCTAGTTACAACTTATGCAATTAAAATGAAAAACTTAAGTTAAGCTCCATATAACCCCCCCTCCCAAATCTTTTTCTTACATTCTAGAAGTAATTTTAATACAATTTTTTTTATTTGGTTGGGGGGGGGGATGCAAACTATAGTTTAAATGCTCCATAATCATTTCTGATTCTGTCTCTTTCCCAACTTTCTTTTCTTTATTGCAATGAACAATCAATGTAATTTATGGAACACTGATTTAGGTATGTTACATGTTGTCTGTTACAGTCTGTGCAAAGAAGGAGAACGTAATGGGAAATCCTTCATCATATCGTACACGCAGGTTCTAAAATATATTGTAATGGATATCTTCAAACTTTTGATAAAAACGGCTCTTACCTCACACCTACTTACAAAGAAAAAAAAAGGAAAAATAATTCACCTGAGACCAAACAGGGTTGCCAATTGTACATGATTGTATATTCCAACTTGAAAAGGTGTCATAAAAAATAGATATTTAATTCATGAGAAAAGAAAAAAACTGAG
>NC_088855.1:7527500-7647500 GCF_963853765.1 Magallana gigas | reverse complement strand
AATTAGATCTGTTGGTTAATTTGTTGACCATCCAGCCTCCTTAAGGTGGGTCCCTACTCAGCATTTTTTTGGTCAAAGTGATGTTTTTTTTTCCCCTTGAAATCATTGACACCATATATAATTAAAAAATCCAAAAAAGTCATGTCTTAATTGTTTTGTTTTTTTTAACCAAAATCTTCAAAATATGTGTACCACCTGTTTCATAACATGTTTCGAGCCAATTTCCATTTTTTGCAGTTTTAAATACCGGAATATTTTTTAAGTAAAACAAGTTAAAATTTGTATTTTTAAATCAAGTTATATACACAATACAGTGGTTATTTTTTATTGTTATACTTTCATGTTAAATACTGAAATCTGATTGGTTTAGACGCAGTTCATAATCCGTTCTATTACCCTCAGCGTTAGCAACGCACTTAGCAACGGGTAACATTAAAAATTGTAACATGCGCAAAATTATGCGTGTACGGTTCGCCGTAGAATTCACGTTATTCCTATGTAAAAGCAGTTAAGTTTTCTTTAAAATTAAGACATTCAGTATAACAAAATAAATAGTGCCTGTTTGGGAGGATAACAGTTGAAATTGACACCCCTCGAAAACCATTGTCAACCTCCGCTTCGCGTCGGTTGACAATGGTTTTCTCGGGGTGTCAATTTCAACTGTTACCCTCCCAAACAGGCACTATTTATATATTAATGAACATATAAAAAGATTTTTGTATAGTATACCAAAAAACAAAATCTAATTATACTAAATTTGAAAGAGACCTACCTAAAGGTAAGCAAGAGGCCTACTGGAGCTACATCACTTATCTGAGCAACAATACTAAACTGAAATAACTCTGATCCATATAGCTTTAATAAAACAAATATGAAAATACCTGTACAATTTTGCAGATTTTTGAGACTCTAATTTAAATGAAGATTTTAAAAGATTTTTTTTTCAATATATTCCTAACAGCTGTACACCAGTATGTAAGCTTACACCAGAAAGAAGTCTTTCCTAAATTAACACCAGTAAGAAGTCTTCCCTAAGATTACACCAGTAAGAATTAATCCCAAAGCTAACACCAGTAAGAAGTCTTCCCTAAGATTACACCAGTAAGAATTAATCCCAAAGCTAACACCAGTAAGAAGTCTTCCCTATGCTTACAACAGTAAGAAGTCTTCCCTAAGCTTACACCAGTAAGCTTACACCAATAAGAAGTCTTCCCTAAGCTTACACCAGTAAGCTTACACCAATAAGAAGTCTTCCCTAAGCTTACACCAGTAAGAAGTCTTCCATAAGCCTACACCAGTAAGCTTACACCGGTAAGAAGTCTTCCCTATGCTTACACCAGTAAGAAGTCTTCCATAAGCTTGCACAAATAAGCTTACACCAGTGAGAAGTCTTCCCTAAGCTTACACCAGTAAGCTTACATCAGTAAGAAATCTTCCCCAAGCTTACACCAGTAAGCTTACACCAGTAAGAAGTCTTCCAAAAGCTTACACCAGTTAGAAGTATTCCCTAGGCTTACACCAGTATTAGCTTTCACAAGCTTACATCAGAAAGAAGTATTCCCTATACTTACACCAATAAGTAGTCTTCCCTAAGCTTACACCAGTAAGTAGTCTTTCCTAAGCTTACACCAGTAAGAAGTCTTTTTTTATATTCTTACACCAGTAAGAAGTCTTTCCTATGCCTATGCCAGTGAAAAATCTTCCCTAAGCTTACACCAGTAAGAAATCTTCCATAAGCCTACACCAGTAAGAAGTATTCCCTAGGCTTACACCAGTATTAGCTTTCACAAGCTTACATCAGAAAGAAGTATTCCCTATGCTTACACCAGTAAGTAGTCTTCCCTAAGCTTACACCAGTAAGAAGTCTTTCCTATGCTTATGCCAGTGAAAAATCTTCCCTAAACTTAAACCAGTAAGAAATCTTCCATAAGCCTTCACCAGTAAGAAGTCTTCCATAAGCCTACACCAGTAAGAAGTCTTTCCTATGCTTACACCAGTAAGAAGTCTTCCCCAAGCTTACACCAGTAAGCTTTCACAAGTAAGAAGTCTTTCCTATGCTTCACCAGTAAGAAGTATTCCCTATGCTTACACCAGTAAGAAGTCTTCCCCAAGCTTACACCAGTAGCTTTCACCAGTAAGAAGTCTTTCCTATGCTTACACCAGTTTGAAGTCTTTCCTATGCTTATGCCAATGAGAAATCTTCCCTAAGCTTACACCAGTAAGAAATTTTCCCCAGGCTTACACCTGTAAGAAGTCTTCCCTAAGATTACACCAGTAAGAATGATTCCCAAAGCTAACACCAATAAGAAGTCTTTCCTATGCTTACACCAGTAAGAAGTCTTACCTAAGCTTTCACCAGTTAGAAATCTTCCCCAGGCTTACACCAGTTAGAAGTCTTCTCTAAACTTACACCAGTAAGAAGTCTTCCCTGTGCTTACACCAGTTAGAAGTATTCCTTAAGCTTAAACTAGTATGAAGTCTATCCTATGCTAGTCTCTCCTAAACTTACATCTTGAAAAAGTCTATCTCACCCCTACATAGGAAATCCCCCTTTTGCTTTTACCAGTTAGAAGTCTATTTAAAACTTATACTAATAAGTTGTATATAGCCTATTTCATAAAGAATAAATACAATAATTAATAAGGCACTTCTAAAATATGAGACCAAAAGAACAAAAAGAAACTTCAAGATCAAAATTCTAATGTTGTAACCATATGCTTTTGCTCATATCATAAATGAATCACAACTGTGTGCAATCTACCTAAAGGCATAGAGGCATGTATGCCACCTGATAAACTATTGAGTGAGCACAATATCACACAATCAGAATCCTCATAAATTAATCACGCAGTTTAACTTTTAGCCAAAGTGCAGCTTGCATTGGCTGGTTGGATATTCAAGAGAAAAGAAAAACACAAAATGCTGGATTGAAATTGGTCTACAACTTGTTCTGAACTCCTTGAAAAACTGAAAAAACATTTCCTTGTCAAAGATTTGATGTTTTGTTCAAACCTTACAGTCAAATGCAACAGTCATGGTTATATACATGTTGATTCTTCACAGAATCAACAGTTATAGCTATCTGTCTCTTCGTAAAAGGTTGGTGCCATCTACTTTGTGGTATATTGTTTACCAAAACATATAGCCAAGGGCCAATTCATAAACTTTGTTCATAAACCTTATTGTTAAACTGTATACAGGGTTATTTTCACCTCGTGTTATTTTGCTCTTTAAAACTTGCAAACCGTTTCATTCAGTCTTGAATTCGCCCAGTTGCAGTTGTGTTTACAGAGATTTATTTGTAACATAGAATTTGTCCAGTCTTAAATTTTTCCTCCGACAATGAGGGCTAAACTAAAATGGGGGCAAATATTTCCCTGTATAAAATTCTGTATAACTGCATGTCAGAAAGAAATATAATTACAATTTCAATTATAAAATGTTTGAATGGACTATCAGAATTACAAGTTTTAAATCTAATTGAATTGTTAAATGAATGACAATATATGATAAAAAAAGATATTTGAGAATAATTTAAAAAATATATGAATTTGTTCCATATCTAAAGGTTTCAATGTTGGTTCCTACTATTTGGCAACTGCAAAAAGACTTCTTTTCTTCATTTCAAATTATATGGAGTGTATACTGTACATACATCTATAGAGAGACATAAATAATTCCATACTGGATGGCAAGGCAAACTGTTTAAGCTAAACTTACAGTGACAAATTCTCTTTTTAGTACTGAACCACCAGACAGACAAGGGAAGACAAACCTTGACATATTTACACATAATGGACCAGCAAACAAATTTAAACTAATTCAAGCCTTCAGGAATACATTCATAAAATACCAAGGACTCGGTACTGGACTGGTCAAAATAAAGCTGCTTGACATTCACTTGTCTTTTTACCAGCACACTATAATCTGAAGAAACAAAACCTACAATGACCGTTTACTTGATATTCATGCGGCCAAACTTACATTGACAAATTCACTTTATAATGGACAGTAAAGACAAGAGAACCTGTTTAAGCCAAACCTAGCTATATTGACACATTCACACCATACTGAATCAGCAGATTCCAAACCTACTTGGTGAAACAAAACCTACCTGACTGGTTCACCCAATACCAAATTCACAGGAAAGATTACCAAACAAGTGATACCTACAAGTACACCCTGTTTACAGGTAAATATTTGCCCCTGTTTTATTTTCGCCCCTTTCGCCCTCGTTGTCAGCAGGTGATTTTATGAATGGGCAAAATTCAATGTCTTAGATTATTTCTTTTTAAACATAACTTCGTCTGGGCAAATTCAAGATGCGGTGAAACCATTTGCAAGTGAAGCCGGGGGAAAATAAGACAGGGCAAAATTTACACAGGGCTAAAAATAACCCTGTATACAGTATTCAGTAAGAACTTCATTTAGTTTTAACAATTAAATTTGCTATTTTAAGGACAACTGTACATATTTTTTATACACTTTCATATTTTTTGGATACAAAAATATTACTGAAAAAGTTATCTAGCAAACATAAAAGGGCATATAAAATTTGGGGCAACAAAAATATGCAAAGGTGTCTGAAAAAAGCAACCAACGATTGCTATCTCTACAGATGAATAGGCTTGATCAGTACATTTGGTTTTCTCAATCCTAATGCCTGGAGCAGTTCATGAGAATCGGATGATATTGCTGGCACATGCATTCACATGCTAATGTAAGTAGATACGCCAATAAGGTGTTAGACCATTATGGTGCCTGCATTCAGTTCAGATATTTCCTTGTTCTATGATGTTGATCAAATGCATTGAAGCCTTTATATACCACCTTCAGCCACAGACTGGTTGTTCAGAGCGGCACTTGTCTCAAACAACAGTAAAATCATTGTACTTATATTGACTGACAGTTGTGATGGCATGTCAAACCTGCAGCTTTTTCTCTATTTGAGAGCCATAAACCAAGATTTGATAGATAAATCTTTAAAAAGGTCTCACTTTCTCTAGTAACAATCTATATGTGAATGATGATGGTGACTGTTGCCAGCTGTGACACTTTCATCATTTGATTTAGTTTAAAATGTATCACTGTTCCTGGGCAAAAGTTGCTGTGTTTGCGGGCATTTTGAATTGGTTAACAGATTTTTGAGACCCTTTGACTGAAGGAGACAATTTACAGAAACAGTCAAATTCAAAATGATACACTTCAACTTCTGCCCAGGAAGGTTCTAAAATACAACCTTATATAAGACTTTAGTATTTTGTTGTAGATGTTTTGAACGATTTGGTAAGCATTAGGATATGCCTGTCAGACATTTTTATTTCTTATCAAACAAGTTGTGTGTGTGCATTTCATAACAATTCTTTGAATTAAATTATAATGTGTTTATTTAAAGCTGTTTGAAAACAAATTAAAAGTCATAAAATGTAAATAATTCAATTATACATTATCAAGTTTCCTAGCTGAGCTCTTGCTTTATCCAAGTTCAATTCTATATCTAATTGTTCCCCCTTCTGAATATTTCAGCACGTTTTATTATTCCTTTGGGTTTACCCTTAACCATTTCTCTTCCATGTGGGTATTAAAAAAATATGTGGATGCTTGATATACCACACTAAAGATTTGATTTATTTATTATACATGCGGTTAAAAGCAAAACGCGTATCTAGTGAAAATAACTACTTTTACATTATTAGTTTGAGCTAATATTGTTTTACAGATTTACACATAGCATTGATAATTTGAACTGCTTTTCATAGACTTGGGCACTGTATTTTGCGAACAACTTTTATGTGCATGTTCTATTAATTTGAATCTGTAATTTTATGATGATATAAAACTATCAATAGTTAAAATATTCTTTGCAAAAATACCTGTTGGGTTACCTGAAACACTTGGCATATGAATAAGCTCCAGTTAATGTCCGATTTATCAAATTAAATTGGGACCCATCTGACAGATTGAATCGGCAAATATAAAACTATACCAAATATAATTGATTTTAGATTGGCAAAGTTAAGGGTAGTTCTGTCTTTATAAACTAGCTTCGGCATTAGTTTAAATTTCCCAAGAAATTACATTCAAACCTCGTTATCTCAAACAAGGTGGCACTGTGTAAAAACTTCGAGATATCCGAGTATTTGAGATATCGAGGGTAAAATGCTTAAAAAATAAGTGTTTGGGACTTACAAATCACTTTTACATATCCATTGTATTCGAGATATCAGTGTTCGATATATCGAAGTTCAACTTTATATACAATCACTTTTTGTAATCTGTCTTTATATAAAAGGCAAGTTTGTTTTTTACTTCTCACCATCTGAACTAAATTCTACAACCACTCCAAAAACCATGGATAAAGAGGTCATATTACACAACCATATTAAAATTTACTGTGGAATCATTAGAATTCGTGGTGGCTCAATTTTTCATGCCATTTGTGGGTAGCCCTCCCCCATGAATTTATATCTCCAATTAATTAAAAGAAATTTAGAGTTATCTTTCTTACTGAAACTGAGAACCGAAGCATTCCCATGAAAAAGCAAAAAACCCACAATCCACGAAAATATGCCTCAACAATTATAAATGATTCCAAGTATACAGTAGTGGTACATAAGCAAGTTTGCAAAATTGCTGACCTCCACATAGGTCATGTCATCACCTTAATTTTGGGAAAAAGGAACAACAAAGTAATAGTGACTTAGTAGACGTAGATGTACTTTGTAAAATATACTTTGGTACCAAACATTCTTTGAATTTTCCATTTTGATCGATGTACAGGCTTAAAATTCAAATTAAAGGGAGACTAATAAAATTGTCAACAGCTCTTTTTGGGTCACAAAAAATTCCAATTTCATTTTTTTGGTCTATGTTCCTGATAAATAAACACTTTTCATACATTTTAGATGATACTTTATGCATTCCAAAACGTGTTAATACCGTTTTCCTGTTTGTTTAGTTGGACCTAGAATTCATATTATCTTTTTTGAACAATCTATCAGCAATTTTTAAGTGATAAACATTTACTAGTGAAACTCTGAAATATTATTCCATCACCTTGCAATATCCTTTTGTATACATCTTCCCCTTCAAGTCATAATTTAAGCATTAAGGGTCTTCCGACTATTTTGAAACTTTACAAAACAGCTTGTTTGTGTATTCTGATCATCCTTCCAGTTTTAAACTTATAAACCCAGCATCTAACATCTATATTATGACTTGTTTTGTGCCTTCCCATTATTTTTCTCCAGTTAAATGCCATGTTTTATGCAGACAATAAGTGTTTATGAAAGGGAAATAAATCAAAAAATAAAATGGCAAGAGTAGAGTTTCAGACAAGTTATGAAATTCAGGTCCTCTAAGAAAATATTTTTTTCTTTCAAAATGTACCTAAGAGAAAAAACAGTAAATTAAGGCTGCCAATTTGCAAACTCACTTATGGCAAATGACTGCATGCATGTTGATGTATTTTTGAAGAGCAAAAATGTAGATTCAATATCTAGATGAATTTTTAACTCGTCAAAAATTCAGATTTATGACATCGCAATTATTTTCACACAAGCTTGCATTATGATAAATTTAAAACCCTAATTCTTTTATAATTCTGTATGATTTTATTTTCTCAAACTGTAATCATAGATATATTAAAAATTACCACTATATGAACTTGGTTGGTATGTGCATGATCAAATCCTCTGAAAAGCCCCTCAAAAATATACTTCTTTTGAAAAACGACTAATGTGCTAACATGTTATTCGTTTTTTAGCACTTAATTACCAAAAAGGCTTCACAGGATTTGAACATGCAACCAACCAAGTTTATGTCCTGATAAACTTTGTAACATTGTTATTTATTTCTGAAGTAACCAATGGGATTTAGGAAAGTGAAGTGAAGTAATGGAGACTCACCATAGTCCGCAGAGACATGGGGGTTGCCATGCTTCCATTTGAACAAATCTGAAAATAAATCAAATACATAATGAGCTTGTTAAGATATCATCATCTCATTGTAATACATGGTATAAATCTTTTGCCATCACTTATATGAAAAAGATTGAAAAATCATTAGAAAAAGTATCGAATTATGCAAAGAATTACTTATTTTAAGTTTGGCACTATATTTTTCATTTTTTTTATACATGGCGCAGCTTAAGAAAAACAACACTTTGTTTTAATGAAGTCATCATTACATAACTGCTTGCTGATGTAATATAAAGAATATAAGTTGTAAAGGAATACTTTATTAAGATGATAAATAATTATTATTATACTATCACACACTTGAAATCATGTATCTCCTCTTAGTTCATGATGGGCCCTAACATCACATCTTCTTTTTGAGACATTTAGAATGTTGTAATCTATAAAATTCATCGTGTTCTTTAAATTTTCAGCTCAGTTATTCTTGCAGTGTTGGTTTGGGTGTTCATAAAATTTCAATTAAACTGTATTTATGATTAATCATCAGTTTAAAAGTTAATAGCTAGTTAACAGCTAATAACAGAATCATATTTCAAATTATTTCCTTTTTTCAACCTTTCCAAACAAAGGAGTGAATTCACAGCAATATATTTCTAACCTGTAAAATTTTAAGGAAAAAATAGTAGAGTATATTAAGCTGTGGTAGCAGTCTTGTTTAAAGGTTTTTTAAAACATTTTTTTGACCTTTGTCTTCAAATGTGGATCCTATTAGATATGAAGATAAATAATAATGGAATAAAGGCTACGCTTGATGAATAATTAAGAGGCCGTAATTGATGGGTTATTTGAATCAAGGTTTTCTTATGGGCTTCATTAGAAAAAAAATACCATTACCTTTATCAGAGTGATGCAATTCTTCAACTTCAATAAAAAAAAAATGTGGTTTTTTTGGCGAACTTATTTATTAAGTTATTAATGTTGCAACTAGTTTTCATGACCCATGCATGTCTGAGTCTGTGTATAATGCATCGATCCGAGCATTAAACCTGCTGTTTCTGATACACAATGGAAAACAAAATTATGCTGCAGCAATATGAAAGAAAACGTGTCAATTTGGAATACATTTTAATTCAAATAACAATGATTATCCTTTTTATTTTTAAGAATTTTATTCGAAAACATTTGTTAAATTCATTTTTTCTGTTTTGTTAATTTTTAAAGTTACTAATTAATCTTTTCATCTATTCATTCTAAATATAAGTCAGTTATGCCGATTATTTACATAATTCTGTGAGAGAACCTAATTAACAAATTTTCTGCTAACTTTTCCGATCACTCATGATTATAAATGCATTGCACAATTTTTCTACCGGTGTTTTCATAATTAATACCTATAAAAAATCAGTAATTTGACTGAAAATTTTCACTTATATTTAAAAAAATTCAGAGATTACTTACAGTATATATTTTTCAGTCATTTTCACAGTATTTTTTTGGGGAGGGGCCGAGGGAAGTTATGAAAAATTATGACGTTTTCATTATTGATTTAATATTACTCATATCTTTTTCTCACACATTGCGTATCATTCTTAATCTTGTATGGCCAACACTATCCCACTCTCTGTTATGTATAAATTGTTTTGTGCACTAGCCTCCAGGATAAGACAAAGGAATGGAGTGAAACAAGTAGAAAAACTTAATAAAACATTGTTTTCTTCCAGAGTTGAATACTTAGCATTTTTCCTTAACATAAAATCCATAGATTAAATACAGAATTTCTTTTAAAAAATCAACAGCTCATGCAAAATTATCAAATGAAAATTTCTTGATCAGAGAGTTTATTATCAATCAAGAGAGACCATCTAAGTCCTTCAAATCATAATTTCTGAGACTGAGATGGGATGTAGAACCCTGACATCTCAAGTCTCCAATGTATTTTCTGAGTCTGAGATAGGATGTAGAACCCTGACATATCAGTTCTCCAATGTAATTTCGACTGAGATAAGATGTAGAACCCTGACATCTCAGTTCTCCAATGTATTTTCTGAGTCTGAGATAGGATATAGAACCCTGACATCTCAGATCCCCAATGTATTTTCTGAGACTGAGATAAGATGTAGAACCCTAACATCTCAGTTCTCCAATGTCTAATTTCTGAGACTTGGACAGGCTGACAGTAGAACCCTAACTTTAACAGACAATGATGTAGAGACTTGTGATGTAGAGACTCGTGATGTGAGCTCCTCACTGCCTGTCCTTGGAGATCTCAATCCATTCACTCCTTTCTTCGTGATTAAGGAATGCCAGAACCATTCCTAGCAAGCACCAAACAGGGAGCATTGAAAAAAAATTAATGTACTGAAGACTGCGAACTCGGATGTTTGTATTTTCTCAAGAAGAAGATCCTAGGTACTAGTATATTTAGGTCACATAAGACATGTCTTATATAGACCATGTACACAGAATGACTCTTTATTCAAGTAATTTTACCTTTTTCAGACTTTAAATGTGACTTCCTAGTTCCTAAAAACCACTTATACTCGTATCCATAAATCTTTGCATGCATGGTCTATCTTAACAACCTTTACCATTATATAACTACAACCTTCTAAAAACATGGTCCAAATAGGTTTTAATTGAACATCACATCTGTGAAGTATGTTTCATCATATTTCATTTTAAAATATTATTCCCAGTTTAAGAGAAAAACACCCTAATAATATAGTAGTTATATATAAAGCTGCAGAAGACATTGCCATCTCAAATTAGAACCTATTACGGTAAGTCATATACCTAAAATCTCCCAATTCCTAAAAATGTTTATTTTTAGTTTTACTTCACATATTCAGGGCTCAATGCAGGATTTTCCCTTAAAGCAGCTGTTATTAATGCATGTACATTGTTGATCATCGATCAACATTTTAAATAAAAAAACGCTTCACCTTTTATTTGCAAAAACTCATGTCTATAATCTTTTTTATATAGCTTTGACTCCCCCAACTCATTTGAATTTGATCCTACTGTTTACATATCCTATATGTATTTAGTTGACCAAGTTCTTTTAAATATGCAACATAGGAAAATAATTTTTCACTGCATTGGAAAATTCAAACCTTCTCTCTAACGACAGCTCTTATTACCATTGTTCCATAACAGGTTATGTTCACATGGCTGACATTTTTTCAATCACCTGCATTAAACCTCGGTTTTGTATAGATATAAATTGGTTCATGGTCTGTTTGCTTTCATGTTTTATGATATATACTGAGTATATATTTATATAAACAGTATTTTCAAGGACCCACCAGGTTTAATTTTGTAGCGTAAATATTCTTCTTGACATTAACTTATTTTTTTTATTAGCTAATTGACAAACTGACTTCCTATCATAGGTAAATTTTTCAAAATCGTCCTGAAGCTTACTACTTCCTGTAAAAAAATTATTTCTTTTTTTAATACAAATGTGTGCATTACAGTTTACATTACACTGAGAACAATTGCTTTCAATTTATATTTAAAAAATATGCTTAAAATACATAAAAATGTGGCTTTTATGGCATATAAATGATCAATATACAAGTTATTGGAGTTTATATGCTTCCTGAATAATTTTTCAAATTTGTATTTGAATGTGGAGAATTCTTTTAGAGGTCAGATTGAAAAAATAATAGAAAAAAAAATCACATTTATTTGCAGCCTAATGCTCAATTTATTTAAAATTATTGTCAATTTGTCATAAGGAATATGGGTTGTGTTTTACGTATAAAAATTGGGTTGTGTTTTACTAATGAAAATTTAATCACCATGATTTAGATTTTTGAATTGAACCCTATCATAAAAAAAATTCAAGCCATTGCAAATTAATTAATACATCAGGATTCTAATGATGTAGTGGTGCATTTCTTAATCTAATAGGTCAAGGAAATTAATGTTTAACATTTTTATGAAAAATATGATGTTTTGAAAAAATTAGAACCCGAAGAACTGAATATTACCAATGAGTCTACATTAAATGCATTTCCATATTCTATTACCTTAATTTCAAAGTTTATAACATCAATCATCAACTGATTAGTATTCAATTATTACACACAGCTTCCTATAAAGAATAAGAAAGGTACAGTATTCTAGTCTTTGGCAAAAACCATAACCAAAATGAATCCACAAGTCACGCGCAAGGTAAACAAACGAAAACCAGCGAGAGATGAATATTCAAATTTGCTTTAAAAACGAGGGGATTTTTTCCCCCGTAACGACTACTCATATCAATACAAGTGTTTCAACATTCTTGAAATGATAAAATATTTTTCTGATTTTCTGCAACAACTTAGATATAAAGTAGTATAAGTACGAGCCTACCTTTGTAGTACCACAAGGATTGATTCATGGTGACTGAGACTACAATGCATCAAAAAGCACTGACAGCCCACAGCCCGCCTTCAATTTTTATGGAAATATTGAAATTACCTATTTAAAATTCCATTTGCTGTGCTCTGCTTCATGTGTGCAGGCTGATGCATAAAGCATTTCTATAAAATCAATACAATTACACAAGCACTCCTGCACAACCTAAATTAGAAAAATTCAAATAAAAAAACCATGCACATAAAAACCGCGCGGCTTCTGTAACATCATATGATATCCATCAAATTCACTGCATATGAGAAAAAAAATTAACATAAATCTGCGATACCATAAATAAACCCCATCTGTTTCACAGAACTTAGATTTAGTCAGTTTTAATTGTGTAGCCCTTTACTTTTGTTCTAGTGTGGGAGCTTCATCATGCAGCATTATCTAGATTTTCAAACTGGACAATGCCTTGATTGCCTGATAGAGTTGTGTCTCTTGAGCCAGACAAACTGGTCATTACGTTGGCTCTCAGAGCATTCACGTTGTGTATTTCAGGTTAAAGGAACAGTCACCGAGTGGTTTACCGTGTAACCACTGACAATAACCATACAATCACATTAATTTTGGTTCTTCTGCATGCCTAACATCTGATGGAAAAAAAAAGCTCAGATGAATGTAGAGCAATCAGAATGAAAACATTCACCCCTTCAACTTATAATTAATCAGAGAGCAATAAGGATAAACTCTATGCCATTGGCATAAATAAAACAATGCATGCGAAGGTCACTATCAATGTCTATATAAATACACCTATTAACCCCACAAAAAACACCTGCCCCTTTGCCGATTTCTGCCTTCATTGTTTACATCTAAGCCCATTTACACCTGTTGTCTGCAAGTCAGAGAGTACGTTTGAAGGGTTAATTAAGAGTAGCCCCTACCCCTTGTACTTTTTAAGGTCAATAGAGCCAGAAACCAAAAAAATAACTCCCATTTTACCATATATCTTAATACAACATTGTTTATGCATGACCCTAACATTACATGATTTTTTGCTCCCAAAATTTTATGTTTAAGCATGTGCAAGTATATGTAAATTAATAAATGTATTAATGACAATTTTACACTCATTTAGAGATTTGCAACCTTGAGTGACCTTTCAATAGACTGTAACAATCATTCCAACACTTAAACCTATACATTAAATGCAACTCTTCAGAGTCTTCATTGATTTCTATTCTCCAAAATGCAATACTGCAGAAATACATATAGATGTAACTCAAATAGTGTTACATTGACCTTAAAAGACCATCCACTGTACTATCGTGATAATTAAGGACCTATTTTCTCTGGGCTGTGACAGCACCAGTGCCACAGTTCTGCTTCATATTGCAGGTCAAAAACCTTTTCTCGCATGAATGCAGATCTCATTTAAATACTGAAATGTTGCATCCAATCTGCATTACACAGCTTTTAATTTTATGCTAAATGTAGACAACAATCGTAAAACTTTCTGCTAACATTATGCAATTAAATTAATTTCACTCCATAAGCCATTCTCAAACAATATGGGTTTGTTAAGCTGTTTATAATGATGCCCAAAAGCATGTGACTATAATTATTAGAAACATCATAATTCATCAGAAGAAATCTATCTATCACGACCAAAAGGGCCTTGAACTTGACTAATGACCTTGAATTTTATTATTTATTCATCTTTGACATTTGAAGTTACCCTGTATGAAGTTTTACAGCCAACCATTTATAATGATCTTACTAAAAATGAATGTATAAGAACTGGATATATGCAGATGTGCAAAAGCTCCATGAATACCAGATAATCATCAATGCACCAAGCAACTAGGAACCCAATGTGATTGTGTGTCCTAGAACACACACAGATTGCCACAACCCTGTACATATGTTTACAATGCCACATGCATCTAAGGCTATTACATAATATACATAAATCAAGGGACTGAAGATACTGACAGCAGATAACTTGATCATATGCATGCAGTTTCATTTTGTTTTCCTAGATAAGCATTAGACACTGCACCATCTGCAGTGATCTATTCTAGATGCCACATTTATCAGCCATTTCCCAAACTAAACTGCTACAAACACAAATCTATAACATTTGAATATATATCATTGACATAGAATTAATGAAACAAGACTAACCAAAAATATCTGCCTGTTTAATTAATCAACAAATGCTTTGTAATTATTCATCAATGAATATTCTCATACAGGACAGAAGCAAGAAACACTGGAGACAAAGTTAACTAAACTCATCCAGTAAATTATACCAATACAATACCAGTTGTAAGGAACTCCTAAATTAAGAACAATATTTTTTTAATACAGATTTCACTCTCTAGAGATTCAATACAGGTTTTCACACCTACAGATAATTTCAGTTACTTCTCTGAAGATTTAAAACATGTTTTCACACAAACAGATAATTTAACTTACTCTCTGTAGATTTAATACATGTTTTTACACCTACAGATAAGCTAACCAGAGAGGCAAGAGATCCCTATAGTAGCTGAAGTGATTAAGGGCATTGGGTGTTTTTACTAGGGGCCAAAAAAGACAGCTATAGGTTCAAGCTTTTTAAACAAGTTAGGGCTTTCCTCTACTTGCACACGATTTTGTCACACAGGATCTCCAAACATTTTAAGTGCAGCAAGAAGTGTTCCCAAGAGGTTTAGAAGTAATGCCTTACTAAGATTTTGTACTGCCACTGCAATTGGCCGATCAATAATATTGCATAACGGCCCTGAATCTGCACCAAGGTCAAACCAAAATAATTATCTGGTGTTTTTTTTAATCATAAGCTCTGCAGATAATGTTTTGACCATTATTTTCCCATTTAGTTGCCTTTTATTTTGACCTTGTTAGAATTAACGATAGAGTGATGTACTTTCAGGTCTGAATAAAACTTTAGGACATAATAAACCTGGGGAGACAGAGGTTGTCAGAGAGACAGAATTATACGCGCTACAGAATCTATTTTGAATGGCCTGATGACAGGAAGTTGTGCCTTACAGCTAAAAACCACAATGAAACAGAATATTTTATCACAGTTTTTACATTACATGGATTTTCATGCATATTACATAACACTTGCTTCCCCCACTCTCCTCAAAGGCCATTTATAAATTTGTACAATTTTCTTTCCATTCAGAGCCAGTAACTGTACCACACCAATTAGAGCTATATGGCTTCTGAGAGAATCTGCTTGCAGTAACCGGAATATCGATACTGTGAGTTAATATTGCAGCACAACCACTGGATGAATGAAACGGAGGATTCTCTAATGATAACAAATCACCCTGAATTCTCGTTTCTCTTCTATCTAGGGTATTGTGCATCTCTTAAGGTTTATGGTGATCAATTCTCCCACGACATTAATTTCAGACAGTTTTATGAGACTGGTGGAGTGCATGACAAGCATTCGACTTAATGATACTGACAACACATGTATGGTCACACTGTGAATCTAAAAAGTTAAAAAACAGGTTTATAAATGAGATCTCAGTAACAAATTTTCATCCATTTTATATCCTCTTTTAACTATTCTGCTCCCCTTTCAACTGCTTCACTCAAACTAGAAGATGACCTTGCCACTTCCTAGAAAAATGGAGATTGTTCGATCACTTTTTTCAAAGAAAAAGATGCCTCATGACCTTTCAATAAAATCAAGTGAAATCAGGCAAATCTTAATACTGAGTCCACATAAATATGCCGTACTACATTGTGTGTCAATTTTGACTATAGGGGTAGCTAGGTAATGATAAAAATAAAGCCTTTCATCCAACTTAATCTGTCCAAAAGGATAACACAAGATCAAATTTCATCCTCTCAGATCTTAACAAACATTAATTTTAACAAATCATATTCAACAAAAAACATCTTGACAAAAAATAAATCTTTTCGTTTTCTGACGTTCTTGGGTTTCTCACTTCTTGGGTAATAACAACCCACCTGTAAAAAACCGTTTACTCAAGTTTTACAATATTATTGAGAGATGTTAGAATCTATTTTATTCATCGAGATTTTAAAGGAAAATCATTAACATTTATATTACAGCACATGTAATTGTTTTGCAACAGTATAACTTATTTTTGAGCTTAGCTGAAACAGGTGGAAAATGAAAATAGCCAAATGTATTTATCCGTGATTTACTGCACCTATATGAATGTTTATTTCTAGTGCATTTCCAATTCTAGCTATTAAATCTTACCATCCTTAAAATAGCACAAAATGACAGATTGCTACACATATTTAATTCTCTTTTTAAAGTCTTCAATGTGAAGACAGCTGCTGCTGACAATTTATCTCAAGATAGACATATATACATACATACAGACAGACAGACGGACAGACATGTCTATGTGTATAATGATGCATACTCTGCACTAGTGAGTGGACATGAATTCATAGATAGAATGGAAAACCAAGGTTCTTTATTACCTTAAATTGAATGAGTAAAACATATACAAAAAGTCAATTTCTTTTATTTGCAATATCCTTGTAAGATTTGCTGTATATTATTGGGATAAGATCATAAACTGAGTTGAAAAGCAGATATTCAATATCTATTATGGCGAATCCACAAGTTTAAGTAAATTACAGTTGACTCCCATTATGAGCAAGAGTTATCATAATTTCATATAATCTTGATGAATCTGAATGAAACCGGCTATTGTTATCTTAATTGAAGTACTTGGTAGAGAGATGTTTTAGAAACAAAATATTATTCTGACAATATTTAAAAACTTATATATGTCTCTAACTGAAATATTCTTTCGTTATTTAAGATAATTATAGATGGCATGGAAATGCATGTTATAGTTGAGCGATTGACTTAAAACTGAGAACAAAAGTATGGTTGTTTTGGTTTCACCATAAAATGACAGGGACTTCTTGCATTGACATATCACTTAACAGCCCAGGAAATCTTAAGGAAGTGACATTTTCTACAAGTAAATAATTTGGTTTTTCCACAACAAAAGATGTCTTAATTAACAGCGCCACCTGCGTTTTTATGGAGTGTATCTGAATGTCAACTGCACTCCCGACAAAACCACTGTTGTATTTATATCAGTCTCTTGAATTTCATTGACCTTACTGAATTGAATTAATGCATGACGCATAAAAAAAATTCATCAGAATAGAAGTCCATTATGTAACTTTGTTCAGTGTCACATAAATAAGACTCTAATTATGACTGAAATATGTGACATAATCACATGATTTTAAAAAATAATATTCATAGCAGATGTGAACTTCCACATAGCAAAACCTGGGCAGGATGTCTGCATGTCTATGTGCATATCTGCATCTCCCTGTTTAGCTGCTTACAGAAATCAATACTCTCCTCTAAAAATAATTTCACACTCTGCTGTCCCACCCAGAAACTTAGACCCTCAGGATTCTTGATTCCCCCAAGATCCCCCCCAGCCCTCTATCTTACCTGTATGCAGAATCATGACTCGGTCCAAAGATACTCTTCCTCTTAACTAAGTTTTCCAGTCAAAATATTTGACATATTTTAGTTTTAGAAATGCCAAAAAGCACACACTGTTGGCAGAAAACCCCCTTACTCCAGTCATATACACCGCTACAAGGCTAGACATCTATTACATAACTCTGACCTAATTATGGAGCACCTTCAAGGCCATGCAAAATACATCCTAGTTTTCAGATTTCAGAAAGTGCTGTAAAATACAGGTAGCTTAGGGCTACACCAATTGGAAATGATGGGATTTTTCATTTGCCTGGGGTTTGTGTATTACTAAATGCGTTTGACGTCGCGTTACCTGATAGAATGTAATGATTTATTTCCTGCATGACGACATGTTTTCTAGATAGCATGTCACAAGACTTTGCCCCCGACCAGTCCCAATACCAGAAAAACAAAATTCATTAACAGCTTACGGAAAATTCTAACATTAAACATTTAAGATCATGAACAATTAGGTAAGACCCAAAATGGAAGTTACTTGTGTTAAAGCAAGTGCTCGAGTATACGATTAAAACTGTGTACAATTGCTCAAGAAAGTACTCAGTAAATTACAAGGGTTGTGTACAATAACTCTAGCTGTGAATCAAGTGTACATCATAATCATAATGGTGATTTTAGAGATAATTTATTAGTTAACAGTTACAAAAGATATTACTAATAGATAATTCAGTCTTTTTTTCCTCTCTCTGATACTTTAAAAATGTGAATAATTTGAGAAGTGTAAATTATTACTAGGCGCAATGCATTTAGATTTTGCCTAAAATCTTACAAACAAAAACCATAACCGTATATTCATTTTTTTTTTTGCGTGTTACAAAATTTGTGAAAATGTGTAACATTTTTTATTTGCGACAGTCTTTTTTTTGCGACTAGAAATGTTTCCTATAGAAATTAATACAAATTTATACAGGATATAATTTCTGTGATTCAATAATTTGCGATATGAAAGTGATTGTGAAAAAAGCGAAAATTAGATGCGAAAACTACTGGTAACAACAAAGGTTTTAGAAACAACCGAAATCACCATTTTTATCTCAGCTAGCTGAGAGTGGAATTCACAAGTTCAAGTTTATAGTCTTCATTTTTCTGAACATCCTTGTCTTGCGACCATTTTTTGGTAATAATTCAGCCAATCATGAGAATAGCGCATTATAGATATTCTGGATATTTTTTCGTACCATCATTTCACTATCAAACCAGGTGTACTACAAAGAATGCGCTTGCTATGACTTTACATGTAGTTAAAGGCATTGCTAACTTACAGTCCCTGAAACATTCTACTCTCCCATTTTTACAAGGCATTCACAATGTGCTCACTGTTAGTGCGTTCAATTGCGCTCTCCGCTCTACTATGTTCGTGCTCGCTGTACGTTCACAAAGCGTTCAATTTGTGGTCATTGTTCACTTATTGTTCAGTCAGATAATATTATATTAAGGCTGATACAATACTTACATGTAGTTTGTTATTTTTTCCTGATTACTGACAAATCAAAATATAAGGATAACTCCAGCGACACTCCGAATAAGGTGTTTATCTTGCTTTAGGTGAGGCAAGAAATATTTCAGTAGATATACGAGTATTCTAATTTCAATTATTAATTATCACTTCTGTGCTGCATTTGATGCATTTGATGCACCATGTCTCATGTTAACTTATATATTACCATTTGCAAGATGTTTTTTAACATGAACCTTTCAGACAGCTTCTGGGTTAACTTTTTAATGATGTCACAATGATCACATTACACTTCTAACTTTTAACAGTTACATTGTTTTAAGCATAAAAATATGGTTACCGGTATGTTAATAATTGATTTGCCTTTGCTAAAAGTAAATATAAATAACTAGACAACATTGAGATGCTGACCATCTCAAAGGGCCCCGCTTAAATAATGGACGATAGGATGTAAAACATTTCAGAGAAGTTTTCTTTGACCTTGACCTATAACTTAGAAATTTTCCAGCTGGCATAAAACTTAAAATTAATCTTATAACCCTTTACATACAGGCATTTTTGTTCAATCTCAGCAAGATTAAACAAATGGGAAATATTCTACAGTCTAAAACTGATCATATAGAGATCCACTATGACCTTCACATTGACCTAATGGTTTAAAATTATAAAGTCACTGCACACAATTAACCAAAAAGCTCTGTTAATATGAAGTAGGAGCCAAATAGGACCAAGTGGAGAGTATATATATGCTCTGAAAAAAGAATTTTGCATGATCCAATTGGCCTTGACACTTGACCAACAAACTTCATTCAAGGTCACTGCACACTCTTTGATCGTAGGCAATCTGTGAGTGAAGAATGAGCCATATTGGACCAAAGGCAGAAAAGATATGCTCCAGACAAGGATTTTTCATATAATTCTGCTATGACCTTCACATTTGACATAGAAACTTGGTTCAAAAATGCAAACATTAGTAATGCACCAAAGGTTTTTGATGACTTTGTTTATGTTTCAAATACATGTATTTTTCATTTATGATACATCATTTTGACACCAAATGCATGTCTCAATGTAATTTTGTATACAACATTTAAACAACAAGAGATGTTTGTGAAACACTTATGCCCCCTTCCTTGGAAACATCCACAAAGAAAATGAATGTAAACTGCAATTATATTTTGAATTTTTTTAAGTCCAAGGGGCATAACTCTGTCGGAAATTGCTCTATCATACCCAAAATCAAACATGACCTAGATATTATCATGATAAACACGTATATCAAATTTTCAATATGTTTATCCTATGCGAAGAAAATGAGCAGAAACTGCAAATAACTCCAATTTTTCTAAGTCCAAGGGCCATAACTCTGTTGAAAATTGCTCGATCGTACCAAATATCAAACTTGACCTAGATATTATCATGATAAACCTGTATACCAAATTTCATTTCAATATGTTCATCCTCTGCGAAAAAAATGAGCGGAAACTGCAAATAACTCCAATTTTTCTAAGTCCAAGGACCATAACTCTGTCGAAAATTGCTCGATCGTGCCCAATATCAAACTTGACCTAGACATTATCATGATAAACCTGTACACCAAATTTCATTTCAATATGTTAATCCTATGCAAAGAAAATGAACGGAAACTGTTGTTAATTAGCACCTCCTCCAAATGTTGATTCTATTGAGCACTTTGGGTGAAATTGTAATCAATCTTGGCAATCACTAATGTTGACTATGCATATACTAGTACATGTTTTCCAAGAAAGTTTGTTTGCAAAATCTTTTAAAATGATTGATAAATCACTTATGGATGCTTGTGCATACTTATTTACTTATTTCACCAAAATGAAATATTCTTATAAATCAGATGCTAAAATGACCAAAGGAAACTGGAAATGTTTTAAAAAAATCTTGCCCAATTTATTCAGAACCAAATCTCTTGTGTGGAAAAAAATTATTTGCACGAATGTCTCGGCATTTACATCTGTGCTAAATATTTTCTAGTACGAGGGTTGTCCCAGAATAATGTAGACAGGACACATAATTTATAATCTGTTCACTGCAATTTCATTAGACTTCTATGTTTTCTTCAATGACCCTTTGGCAAACAATGCTGAAAAGTTCAAATCTGTACTTTATTTATTTCTCGAGAAAATGAATAATTAGTAACAACAAGTTTTGTCAGGCGGCGCAATGTGCGACGTCAAAAATTTCCAGTTTTACGTTGTTGCTAAACCCTCCACATCGTTCACGACAACATTTACGTTTTATTTCCGAAAATGTCTTAGAAAAAATATTATCTTTGAACATGTATCTGCGTGCACATTCAATATATATTTCTAGTTTGTTTTGTTTTTAAATATTTTCTAAGTACAAACGATCTGTCGGCTCCAAACTTGCCCTGTATTACTTGTTGTCTAACGTCCGTCTTACCGAAATGTGTCGTTCAACATTTTGACGTCCATTGATATCGTTCGGGGTTTCTTTTTTCCACTTATTGTCATCATACTTGTTCAAATATTTTTTAACAATATTGTTTAACTAATTCACAAAACGCATTTCTCATCGATTCTGTTAATTTCATTTACTTCCAAAGCCGCTTAGGATTTATTTGATGGTCTTTACAAAATTGTATCAGTTACTGCTGCGCCGTCTTAAATGCTGAAAACGTCATTTTATTACCACTTAATTTTCAACTTGTCACAAAACGCGTTATAAAATATTTAAAAGTTTTATTATAGCCAAAACATTTTCAGAGTAAATAATATAATTATTATCAAATATCGGTGTATATTTTATTTGAATTTTTTCATTCGAAAAGTACTTTTCCGCCCAATTTTCAATTCATTATGTTGATTTTAACTTTTTGTTTTTGACATTGCGCCGCATGTAGAATTTCTGATCTAACATGCTTTCATTTCACTAATTTAATCTCAAACAATATTCGATTTTAAAACATTATTTGAATGCAAATTTCTTGAACCCTTTGTGGCACAAATTTCATCTTCTTTTGTCTTCGATTAACTGAATAACGCCACTTGTCTACGCTATTTTGGGACAACCCTCGTATTGAAGGAATTTACTTAAGTTTGCTCTCTTAAAAACAAATACAAGTATAAAGAGTCTGATATGGACATGTAGTAATAGTTATCACCTGACTGCATTATGTTGATGTAATACCGTATTTCACGGAATTTAGGTCGATACTTTTTTCCCCTGACATGTGGACCTCACCCTATTCATCGCTTCGCCCAATTTATGTTTTTTTTTTGGTTGGAATTTTGCAAAAATTTATGCAACCCTCCAATAAAATCATGAGTGTTTACTGTAATACTGCTTGAATTTCTGTGTAAAAATCGTATGGATTTTAATCAATATACTGTAGTAATTTATCATTTAAACAAAATTAAATGTAAATAGATTTATTTCTTCTTACATTTCTTACTTAGATCACTGACTGAATCATTAAATGCTGTCATGCATTTTGATCGTGTGCTTACGATAAACAGGAAATCGATTTCGCGCGGTAAAAGTAAAATGAGAACCGTACAAAGGGTAATTACGGGGGGAAATATCGTCGGGTAGAAATAAAAAAAAAATAACAATTTGTTTTCATAATAGAATACATGAACAAGTCTTTTTCTGTATATTCAACATAAAACTTTCGATGAAATTTTAGCCAGGTGTCTCTGAAATCAGTCTGGGTAGCGCTGACTTTATTTATACACAGTTAAACTCTCGGCACGTGCTACTCATGCCTGCAGGCTTCAATAAGATCAGAGGTTGACTCGTGTGTATATACACAGTAAAAAGTCACATAGAGACACAGGGTGGCATGTGCTACCGTAGTCATGCCTCCAGGCTAGGTAACTATCCCCCAGTTAACACCAGTTTGTACACATGGCAGGGAAGTAATAAAAAACGATCTTAAATTAAAACCGGCCGTACTGAATTATTTGGTTTGAAAATTTTGACGCAATTTCAGACATTTTCTTACGATGTTTTCAAGAAATACATTTTATTTCCCTTTTGTTTAAAACTGTGAAATAAGATTAAAGGCTACTATATGATAACGTTATTGGTTTAAACCATTTATTCATTAGAACTAGCGGTAATTTTTCGACCAATTCTTCGAAGTCGACCTATTTATACTTTTTTTTATTTTATGGCTAAAAACGGCCTCCTTCGCCCAATAAACCTTATCGACCTAAATTCCGTGAAATACGGTACACAGTCTGCACTAAATGAAAAAAATGATGTTTATCAAACATACAGGGTTGGGGTGTAAGGCAAGTTTGCATATTTATAGACATTGAAAATAAAGTTGAAACATCAATTACAAATTTCATTGTACAATAATTAAAAAATAGTGCAAATATAAGTATATAAGAAAGAATTATTCTTTGACTTTGGTAATCAACCTCAAGTTTGATCAAGACTAAAAATGTAGTACTATCTCCATAAAAGGCATGGAATGATTTCATATTCCTTAAACAATTCCTCTTAAGCATATATATCTTTGTTTGATGTTTTGAACATCATCTTTGAAACTGAGCTAAAAGCAAAAGGTGATGAATGCATGGATAGAAGGACAAATAGATGGAAAGACAGAAAGATGCATCCTTAATTTACATGGTTATAAGCAAAGAAAAATGATTAACCCTTTGTTGGTACCAGGAGATAACTGTTGAAATCCCAGCAATTTGCTTTTCTTGTAAGTTTAGATATTCTTGATATAAAATACCAAAGCGATTACAGTATTACCACTCTAAGGTTATTGTAACTACATTCATTTTCTTAGTTATGCAGGTACAGTAAAACATGGCTACAGTGAACACGTTCATAATGAATTCATGGTAACAATGAGGACTGTTAATTTGCCTTACCATAAAAATATTTGATGTAGGATCTAATTAATTACGTTTATAACTAAAAAAAAAATCACATGTCAATGGTGCTTGGCTTTAAGGATGTTTCACTGTTTACTGAAAGTGTTTAAAATGTTCTTTTCATACATGTGCTACTCTCCTACACTCATTTCCTATATTTTTATAGAACTAATCAGAAATACTTAACGTACATTTACTCACTATAATGCTTTTGTTATGCATTACATCAAGATTTACTTAATAGATATACAATGTGTAGTTATTGCTTTTATTGGCATTGCACCCAAGATGACATCTTCATTTTGTGTCAATATTACTCTTGCATGCTAAAAGTGTGCTTATAAATTGTTATTACATTGTATAGCAATGACTCTGGTAAGAACATTTCTACTCATTAACTAAGTATTATTAAAGTGGGTTTACATCATTTCTATATAAGACTCAGGTTTCTAGTTTGCATTAGCTAATGTCTTAGTTAATATATTACATTACCTCTCAACATTAATCAAGCAGGCTTGATGATCAGCAAACTACCCATCAGATTTTAAATTTTTAAATATGATTTAAATTTTTCTAAGCTATAAACTATCATTTAGCAAAGAAAATTTCCAAATACATCAGCTTTAAAATTTGAATATGTTACTATACCTTTATACACAGCTTTTCTTTTCTTTTTTTCATTTACAAAAAGATTATTTTACAAAGTCAAATATGGCCATAACCATTCAGCCCTCTTAACTATTCCTATCAATGTTTATTAACTATTCCTATCAATGTTTATTAACTATTCCTATCAATGTATTAACTATTCCTATCAATGTTTATTAACTATTCCTATCAATGTTTATTAACTATTCCTATCAATGTTTATTAACTATTCCTATCAATGTTTATTAACTATTCCTATCAATGTTTATTAACTATTCCTATCAATGTTTATTAACTATTCCTATCAATGTTTATTAACTATTAATATCAATGTTTATTAACTATTAATATCAATAATTATGAGTGTAATTTCAATCAGATAGTACTCTACTTATCCTATTTATCACTTTTATTACCTAACAGTTATGATTGTCTCTGCAAACCATGGGAAGTGATGATCATGTACTACACTATAAATGTAGTTCAATTTCTGAGATCTGGTTAGTAAACAGGTAAATATCATTATTTACTTTAAAAGTACAAAACCAAATTTTTAAAATTTCAATGTTTTCAATGTCAGCCAGTCAAGCATTTCATACTAGGATCAACTGGCGTAACTTTAACATTAATGTTAACCACATTTATAATGCAGTAGAAAGGTTTCTGATCATAAGTTACTTCAGATAGTAACTAATCGTTCACAAATCTATCAAAATAAGTCAACTTTTTTTCAATGTATGTACACCATAAAATCTGTGTCTTTACAATGATACTAAGTTGGTCATGTCTCCATAGACATTGCTGGTGACTGGTTTTAATACATTGTACCAAATTTTGCAGGAATTTCTAGACCCAGACTGAACTCAAATTTCATACAAAATAGATGTAGAGATCTTCTATAATTAGCTGATGCTACTATAAAACCAATAAGGTAGAGTCATTTCAATTAACAACAGACCCTCTTAATATAGGCATGACAACTCCTTCCTGAAACATATGCAACATAAGAATGAAAAACCTGTGGATACATATTACCATCAGTATTGGCATAAATGAAAGCTGAAAGGTCACAATGCTAAGAAATGGTCAAAATGTGTGGCCCTTCAACTACACTTGGCTTATTAAAATGAGCCTTACTGTTTATGATTCTAAAGAGAGACAAAAAGAAGAGAATAATCTGTAAGTGCTCTTAAAATTTAAAATCAAGTTTGTCTAAAGACCCAATCAGTGGATACAATTTTAATATATGTCACAAAAATGTCATTCTAGAAACATCACCGATATCTTTGCGTCTTTTATTCATATATTTTTTAAAAGTTTTTACTAACAAGAAGTTTTTTGGAAAGATTTGAAGAGATTACTTCCTCAAGGCTCACATCTTTGAATATTTCTCAAAAGTCCCACCAAATTACAATTTTTTTAAACATATTCATGCAAGTTAATCATACATTAATGTAGAAATGCACTAACAGACATAGAGACAACACACATTTGTTAACATTTGCTGCTGGACTTACTTGATTATCTTCACAGCAGGGATTTGGGACATTAGAGGTAATTTGGGACCAATGCATATCTCAAATAATAGAAATCAGGGGAACTAAACAACAGGGTTGTGTCCCTTGACGGAGAGCTGGGGTTATTTAAGCAGGTAGAGACTGTTGACTTACCTGCAGACATCCCTTGTGTAGACATGTCCCCGACAGCTGGACTCTGCAAAGACATAAACCCATTATTTAATATATCATTACATAACTGATACATGTATTTATTATTTAATTATTTATCTTTTTTTTTAATCAATTATCAAATATATCATATTATACTACATTGTGCTTTACAAATAATACATCTTTGAATTCCTTTTCATTATATTTCCCCCTATTCTCGTATTTTCATTATGCTTTCAAGAATACAAATCCAGAAAAATTTACATATTACAGGTCTAAAACTGTCTCCTGATTCAGAGACTTGTCTGCTCGGAGTTTATTTCACCGATTTCAACCTGCATATATTTAATACGAGACTAAGGAGCATGCAATGATTTTCATCGTTGGAATGAAATCAATTAAGCAATACAAGGGTCTCATCACTTCCGCCCAGTGGTCTGTATACCCTATTGTTAGTACTTGACACTCCGTGGTTGACCCGAGTTTGGTGGCCCCAATACCTGTACAGAGTCATTGAGTTGCCAGACAGTCTGTAATGTCACACCTGATTAACACCAGACAGACAGCGCAGCATGTCGCTTTGTAATCCATCATCCATGCAATTATCTACCGCAGGACCGAACTCGCTCAGGTAGAACCAAAAAAAACACCTGACGTAATTTCTATTACATTTATTATTTATTGTATACTGATGTTTTCAATGTGTGACACATTTCAAATTCCTTTGAGAAGTGTTGCAGAAATATGATTTCAATTCTTAATGTGAACATCTTAGAATTTCAGATACACATCAATTTTTTTTTCTAATTTATCTATCCATGTTTCAAAGGAGCAAAGATTTCTTTGAAGTAATAAAGTGAATAACTAGAGTGAATGAAAATACCTTTGTCAATCATTCATATTTTGTCTGTTTTTTAAAGTAAACCATTTGCTAAAAACTAAAATATTAACACATTTTTTTTTTTGGAAAAACTTTTTACAGCCCACTAAGAATAGTGTACATGTACTTTTATTAACAAGGGTAGTTATTATTGTTTGTTTTAATGAAATGCTTAGTGTCATAAATTTATTCAATTGAACTGTACTGTACACAAGTTTAACAGCTAGTGAAGAACGCTGTTATTCCATTTGAATCAAAATGAATTTAGCTTGAGCGCAGTAACAAGAGGAACAAGAGGAACAACTCTGGAAGAATAAAGAAAAGTCCTAAATTGAATTAATGAAATTAGTTTAAACTACAAATGTCATAAGACAGTAAATGAAATCTATTATTAGTTTAATTTCCAGCAAACCTAACCAATCATGTTATCCGTACAAATAAAATGAATTTTTCAATTACCATTTTTCTCTCAAGAAGCACCGAGGGTTGGCCAGTGATTTACGATATTCTTCATTTTAGGTGGTCATTTATATTATATACTGTCAGACAGGAAACTTAAGTGAAGGGGCCGAGATTTAAATGACTTCTTAATTGCTTTGCTCTTCATTTTATGAATGAAATCCTGAAGGATCTGAATACTTAAGCATTAATATCAGTTTTACAATCCAGTATTGTGGACAATAATGTCTCTAATTGCAGGAGAAATGATTCAACATGGTGTGAAGTTCTCACGGAAGCTTAATTACTCAAGATGGTTACATAATGAAATAAAACTTGCACCAAAAATAAATACAAGTCTATTAACGAGGCTCAAAATGCATAATATGGAATATTAATCCCAAAACCGCTCATAAGCAGACACCTGAAGTATTTGATAAAGAGAGAGATACCATTTAGTAATTTCCCACACACACCAGCCCGTCCTGTGGTGAATGAAGACGTGAGACAGTTGTGTGTCAGTTGCAGGGCTCGGGCTATCCATCAGGAGATACCCCACTGCTCTATAAGCTTCACCATCTCCAAAAACATCCTCTATCAAACACTTGCTATCAGCAACATCACCGACTTTGATGTAACCTAGATCTATGTTCAAACTTTTTAAAGAAGAAAACCTTTTACTGGAGTGAACTTTAGATGACACAATACCTTAAGGAGGAATATGGGACACATTGAGATATTAAAGTATTAACATGGATATAAAAAGTACAGCATTTTAAAGATAAAATCACCATAAATGTTCAAAATTTGCAATACTTAGCCAGATATAGATTTATATATTTTTAAAAAATTTTAAATATAAAAATTTCAACCCCCTGATTTCCAGATAAAAAAAAAAGAAGTGATCAACTCCTTTTATTGTCTTTTTCAAAAAGATATACATAACAAAACTCCAAATCAATGCAACCCTTAGTAAATTTAATTAACTTGAATAAGAAAACTTCTCCTACTGATTGTTTGACATATTGTTATATAAATATCCCCTTTTACAGTGTAATTTTTATAATCATATGAAGTTCCAAAGAAATAATACATTCCCTCCTGGTCCACACTGACTCCTACCCCAAAGCTATCATTTTAAGGTCAAAGGGCAACCAAGGAGGAAAATGCATTTCAATGTGAAAGTCACAGAACCTCTAGAATATTAGCACATCACCGCTACGAAAAAAAACCATGGTGAAGAAAAACAAAATGCCCATGGGCCACATTGCTCACTTGAGCAATAACATCCATAATAAAATCAGCTGTATAGAATCATAAACAGAATATTTGTACAATACAGTAAAACAGATCCAGTATAAAATTTTTTTGGACATATTTATGTAAAACAATAAGCTCCTTTTACAGTAGGATGATTTCAAAGTCATATCACAAACTGAGCATTGCAGATCTAAAGAATATTTTAAACATGAAAAGTTTAACCTATATCAAACATTGGGGCCTAAAAATTGTCTAGTGTTCACAGTCCAAGCAATTAAGAATAATATGTCAAGATAATTGCATACATATAAATTATTATATTTTAGAACATTCAAGTTTTTTAAAACAATTTGCAACATTTTTAAATGTAAAATTAGACCCCCACCAAGTGGCCCCACTCTACCCCCGAAGAACAAACCTGAATCTACACTACCTAATTTTGCTTTCACTAAGTAACAATTTTTGGCTGATTTCTTTATGATAAGAAGATTTAAAAAACATAATTTTCTATATTATTCCAATGTAAAAATTTGACTCCCAACTGTGGCCAAACCCCATCTCAAGGAATCATGATATAAACAAACTTGAATCTACCTTAATTAAGGATGTGTTAACTTTTATGGCCAATTGGATTTTAGGGTGGAATATCCCTCTGATAAAAAAGACAACTTCTGTAGAAAATAATCTCCCTTCGTTTCTGTTAACTCACAATTATTAAGGCATGTAGCAACATGGGAGGCGGTGCTGGGCCCCAATTTATATTGGTAGGCGGCATTATAGAATATAGAAAAAGAAAATTTGAACAGAATGAACTGAATATCAGCTTTTAGCAGGGGGAAAAAGGAAAGAAAACTTTCACAAAAAACTGCAAGAAGCGAATCATATTGATCAGATTTTTATGAGGCAATATCTGCATAAATATCCCTCCCCTTTCCCCAAATGGATTAATTTTTAAGAAAAAAAATAAAACTCAATTTTATGTACTTATAACATTTCAAATGTTTAAAATTGAATAAGGGTTTTCTATTCTGAGAGAGCAGTTATGGGACAAAAAAAATTGAAAAAAACCCCACCAATATCACATTTTCTTCAAGACAATATATCCCTATATTGAGAACATATCAATAACTGGAAGATCATTCATTTGATCCCCTTTTTGTGTTTTAATAAAATCTTCTGTTTTACATTTGTAGCATTTCTGAAACATATGGATCCTTCTACTATTATCCTATCCAAATTTAAAAACAGAAAACCTTTTCTGAAAAATTAGAAACTGTGGCAATTTATTATGTACTGTATGTAAAACATGTACGTTAAATAATAAAGAAAGATAACTCTTGCTGATTGAAGCAATTTTTGTTACAAACCTAAACAACAAAGTGCTATTCTGAACTAAAAAGCAGTGCTTCATTATGTTTTGTAATATGAATTGGCAATGTATATAACTATATATTTTTTTCATATACAGTTAATATTTTTAATTTTCTGCTGTGATGGTAAAATTTTGCTTTTTTTGAACAAACTTGAATCTACTCAATCTGAGGATGCTTCAACACAAATAATGAGTTTTTTAGCCAAATGGTTTTTGAGAAGAAGATTTTAAATTTTTTTTCTTTAAAAATTCCTATGTAAAAATTCCACCACTCTTCCAATTGTGACCAACCCTGTCCCTGCAGATCATGATTTGAACAAACTTGAATCTACACTATCTGAGGATGCTTCCTCAAAAGTTTCAGCTGTTCTGGCAGAATGGTTTTTGAGACGAAGATTTTTGAAAAATAACAACAAATTTTCAATAACTCCTTACCATCTCCCCTTAAAAGAGGGCATGGCGCTTAATTTTAATAAATTTGAATCTCCTTTACCCATGCAATGATACTTTGTGCTAAGTTTGGTTGAAATTGTCCAAGTGGTTCTGGAGAAGAAGTCCAAAATGTAAAAAGTTTACAGACAAAACTCACTGGCGCTTTCAACTCAGGTGAGCTAAAAACTTCAAATATTAAACATTAAGAACCAATCATTAAGATTTCCAGTTGTTTACTGCAAATTAACAAGTGCTTTTGCACCCAGTGCCACATGGACATTAAATGACTGTTGAACTTCCCTATAATGTCCTTGGCATCTCATCAATAATATATACTACTGAAATAAACTCCATTGGCTGCCATCTGCAGTCAGACTGTTAAAGGAAAGGAGAAGCTTGTCTCCAGATTACACCTGTAACGGTTATAATTAGATTATTCTAATCACATTGCTTTGCACTTTGTTCGGGACAGTCATCTGCATCCAGGTCTTTAATGCTTGAAAAAGATTAATTAGAGAAAATATGAAGCACTTTCTGATACAGCATTAGTGACCCTCCCCCAGTTACCAATCAAAGGTGAAAATAAAAGAGTGATGATCCAACCAAACCTTACCATTTATTCATGATTTTCATCAATTTTGCACATTAATTTGATGCATTTACTGTTTTTTACCATAGGAAACTACAAAGTGCATGTCAGTATGGGGCATCAGCATTTTGCTAATTATGATCTAAATGTAGGACATTGTTTCAGTGGAATCTATATACAGCTTTCAAAAGATGAAGGCGGTTTGAATAAATATAGAGATGGAATACTTTAACACTGACAGCTATAGTCATATTGATGATTAATGTTTGTCTGACCTTCATAGCTGTATTATACCCTTTTATATACGAACTGCAGGTGTTTAAGTTGCAGCATCGCAAAAAAAGGGGTCAAATGCCAATGCCATATCAATTAGTCTTCTTTGCTGGATTATAAAGTATCAATATTATCATAAAGTATTCAATTAAGCCTTTCCCTTTAGCATTTCCTAGATCAACTGAGTAGGATGTTTTTATCATAAGATGATATGCCTATGCCAACAATGACAGGCAGACTTCTCAATTCATTTGGAATGTATCATGTAATTAGCATCAAGACAAACCCTAATGACACAAATAGATGTGAACCGGGAAGACACAGAGCCAGCTGACAGAGGGAGCCGATGTCATCCATGCATGGCATTACATTTCCAATAGGATCCCACATTCTGATGGCCAAAGTAATCTTCATGCTTACCATGTAGACATGCAATGCAACTACTCCCACTGTTTTCTTGGATTACACCAATCACCTTTGGCATTATTCACCTGGAGAAGGTCTTTTACTTCCCCCAAACTTGAGCTGTATGCCATCAATATTGCTTGCACCTGAGACAGATATTTACCCATGCAGGTTCTGATAAAAAGTGCATCCCAGCTTAGCATTCCTTTTCACCACTGATAAAATGCAACATTCAACTTCCCCCAGTAGATAAGAACCTTACATGACGATTGTGCTGTTCTTATCTTTTGCAATGAATCTTGTCTATCAGCCAAGAAAAACCTTGATGGAGTTTTCATCCTGTTTCTTTTACAATTGAAGGGGCATGCTGAGAATCCTTCTGTCCAATTGTATGACCCCAAGCTGATGTCACTCCTTTCTGAGTGTGTTTTGATTTGCCTGGCCCTATGTACAGTACAGGTCAGTCTAAGGTCAGCCTCTACCTGTGCCCCTGTATCCTATTATCTACTTACAAAACATAGACACAACACAGACAGTCACAATAAAGGTCAAGGTCACAGTACCAGTAGCTGCTGCACTCTACTTATATGAAATCAGCTGATTCACACATTGCAGTTGCCTTGCGGTTATCATCCTATCAATTTATCCTCTTGAGTTTTCCTATTAAACTCAGTGGTGCAGAAAATCTTAATGTATAAAATAGGTATATTCAGCAGGTACACCAGATGAATTTTATCCAACATAATAAGACTTTCTTGAAAACAAGAAGATAACTAGCTCTAACTCGTTTCTTTTCCACATATTTAAGCAACCATTCTTTCATGTAAATATCTGTAAATTGAGACACTGGTTGGAAGGGAAAATATAAAAAGTGATCACTAATACTGTACACTACTAATGACTTTTGATTTTGGTTCACTTGTCAATACATGGACAGGTTTTGGTTGCCCATGGCCAAAGATGGAGTTCACCGAATACCTGACCAACTCTGTACAGTCACTGGAATTTTGTGACATTTTTCAGTCATTTTAAATTTCAGACAAGAAAACCTGAATGAAAATTCTTGGTAACAGTCTTTCAGCAATTTAAAAAAATCCATGGGTTAAATCAACTTTTCATATGCCATTTATGTATTCCAATGAAATAAAATGCTTTATAGTGGACAATTTATTTAAATAGCAGATAAATGATTGGACAAGAGACTCTAATAAATTTCCAGACGTTAATTCTGAGAAAAACTCAATTTAAAGTACATCTTAGAAAAGATCCTTTAGTCTACTCAAAGAGCATGATTGTGAGGTTTATTTCATGCTGGTGAGGTTTATATCAGATTTCCCAATATGGTCTAGGACAGTGGCAATGACAGACAAGACAGCAATGCTCTAGACGACTTAACTGCAAGGGGGTTGGTGTATGGATGAAGATATAGAATGACAGACCAAGGGTTGGTGTATGGATGAAGATACAGAATGACAGACCAAGGGTTGGTGTATGGATGAAGATACAGAATGACAGACCAAGGGTTGGTGTATGGATGAAGATACAGAATGACACACCAAGGGTTGGTGTATGGATGAAGATATAGAATGACAGACCAAGGGTTGGTGTATGGATGAAGGGTTGGTGTATGAATAAAGATATAGAATGATAGACCAAGGGTTGGTGTATGGATGAAGATATAGAATGACACACCAAGGGTTGGTGTATGGATGAAGATACAGAATGACACACCAAGGGTTGGTGTATGGATGAAGATATAGAATGACAGACCAAGGGTTGGTGTATGGATGAAGATATAGAATGACAGACCAAGGGTTGGTGTATGGATGAAGATATAGAATGACAGACCAAGGGTTGGTGTATGGATGAAGATATAGAATGACCGACCAAGGGTTGGTGTATGGATGAAGATATAGAATGACCGACCAAGGGTTGGTGTATGGATGAAGATATAGAATGACAGACCAAGGGTTGGTGTATGGATGAAGATATAGAATGACAGACCAAGGGTTGGTGTATGGATGAAGATATAGAATGACAGACCAAGGGTTGGTGTATGGATGAAGATATAGAATGACAGACCAAGGGTTGGTGTATGGATGAAGATATAGAATGACAGACCAAGGGTTGGTGTATGGATGAAGATATAGAATGACAGACCAAGGGTTGGTGTATGGATGAAGATATAGAATGACAGACCAAGGGTTGGTGTATGGATGAAGAAATAGAACGACAGACCAAGGGTTGGTGTATGGATGAAGATATAGAATGACAGACCAAGGGTTGGTGTATGGATGAAGATATAGAATGACAGACCAATCAAGAGAGTCTACACAAACCATGTCTAGTTTGGATAAGTACCATGTTTATGATAAGACCTTGACCATTCTCAATGAGCGCAGTTAAAGAACTAGCACATCTTCAGGTCAAAAGCCATGTCTTTATAAGAAATACTTGAGCAAAATTATCTCTACACTGTCAGACAGATGGACAAACAGATATACAAAGGGGGATTCTGAAATATCTTCAAATCTGCCAGGGAATTAAAGGTATATTTATGGCACTAAAGTTTACAGTAAATATGGATTTGAATTGGATTATAGATCAAAAAAGAAAATTTACAGAGTTTGTAATGAATATCTCATGTTCTTTATATAAAATTTTCCTATCTCTTCACTTGTAAGGGATAGAAATGTGAAATTCTTTAAATAAAAGTTATTCAAATTCACTACATTACATTCTGAAGAAAAAAACCGTATTATTATGGTAAAAACAACCTGTTTTCCTTCAGTAAAACAGACACACAGACAAAGTAAAATTACCTGCATTCCTGACCACAAGCTGATATCTTCTCTTTGATGTCGTTCAGCCATGTTGAGACCTGCATAGCAGTCAGGACTGAAAAAACAAAATCCAGTTTTTATCATCACTGTGGTGGTAGAATATTCAAAGAAACTTTTTTTCTGGATTGTGCAAGGAAAAATAAGAAAAAAGGAAATTTTCTACAACTCTTTGTAAAAATTTTATATTAAAAACCTCCTAGTTTTTCACTAAAAGTATTTGATCAAATAAAAAATTTAAACAAACAGAAACAAACATGCTTAGCGTATCTGCATCTTTTTTTTTAAGTAATTTTTTTTTTTGAGAAACAAATTTGAATCCAACATTTTTTTCCCTGGAGTGGTGCAGTTACTGCAGCATGTTTTTTTTATTACGTCTCGCAGGTTTAGAGTTAGCTACAGTCTCAAGTAATATAAAGTGACATTTATTAAAGTTAAAAGCCCTGCTGATTTTGACAGGCACTCCACTACCTCCGAAGTAAGCCCGTCAATGAGCAGGTCAAGAGAACCTCTTAAAGGAGCAGCAAGTTTTATTTTCTTTTTGTGAAAGAGATAAGCATCTTGGCATAAAAAATGCCTGGGGTTCTCATTTTTTCCCACTCCCACTTAAAGAGCATTTTATTGGTTATAAACCTTCCCAATAATTTTAACATATCATTATTTTTTTGTTTTTTGTCCGGGTTTCATGGTATACCACATCCAACACGTTTCCAAGTTTATACATACAAATAAATACCCATGTGCAGCGGTTGATTGAAAACATGAGTTTTCTTACAGCAATTGAATGATTTATAACAAGTTCTGCCTTTTTATGTTGTCTCTGACTGTCAGGAGTGAAAGTACAGCCATACATATTACATAATATACGTGATTAGTGACAGAAAATGCCATAAATTCTTATTCTAAACATTTAGAATTTCAAGTTATCTAATCCAAATGATAAATTCTTCTTAGATTCCATGACCTCCAGATGAGGGTCATCCAGAATGGTGTCGCATTCGTTCATCCGCGACCATTTCCATCACATGGGAAGAAACGATGCCAAATCTTGTGCCAGCTCTACGACTCTGACACATGACAGAGATCCTCGTATGAGGAAGCAGGCCCCGAGAAAGTTCACACGAACAGGAAGTGAAAGATGGGGAGGAGGCTATAAGTACAAGGTTATCACTTAATACAAGTACACTGCTGTAACCCCACAGCTGCAGGTCAATCCAGGGTCAGAGTTCAATGAATCTGGTGGTCATGTGGACAACTGTGGATTTTTAAGTGGTCAAGAGCTACTCCGCTGCTGTTATCTGAAGAAGCCAGCTTCGAGTCCTGAGATCAATGCAAGCTGTACATCAGTGCATGTAGATATCAAAAGGTCAAGAGACCTCCCAGGGTTCACTTGAAGCTCTCAATTAAAAGCCAAAGTCCATCAGTATGTTTCATTGTTCAAAGCTAAGAAATGGCCGTATCAATGCAAAGTATAGCTTGTTTCCCACCACAAAGACCAGAATTTCTGTAGCTAAACCACATGTTGGCCACGATAAGTTCTTTGAAGGAAAAAGTAAAAGCAATGACCATGATCCTTTTACAAAACTAACAACACCCCATTTAAGTGAATATCAAATTGTTCTTGGACATCTAAGATGTCCAGAATTTCATCTCCTGTGGTTTACATAATGCTGAACACAATAAACTTAAATTTATAAACTTAATAAATGACCATCTCTTGTTGTCTCTATAGTAAGAAGTTAACTAAGTTGTAAATTTCAGGAAAAAACTTTTTTCAAGAATGCAGATGTGACAAAAGATGCTTAATTGCGACATGGGCAAAAATTCAAACTTAATTTAAATGCTCCTGAAAAATTAGAGGATAGTAATTTAATCCCCACTTGCTGATTAGATATATAATTATCCTCTCAGGTGCACATAATTGTCAGTTTTAATGGTGTATAGAGATCGCAAAAAGATCCTTCATTATTTCTTAAAAGGACTACTATTACTGTTTTTATCCATTTCATTGTGTAGCTGTTACTTATCATTAATAAGTAGTTAGGATCACAAATCAAAAGTTGGGAGGGTAATTACTTAATTTTTTTTTTTTTTTGCTTGCTTACTTTTCTGTTGTGCAAAAATCACTTGACAGAAAAAAAGTGGCAGTGGATATGTCTTCCCCCTAATTTAACTTGATTTTCATCTGATTAAGCAATTAGCAAGGTATATCAAAAGAACTTCACTCTCACCACGTGCTATATTGTACATCAAGTTCTTGTAGTAATCTGCACACCAATGTAGCATGAAAAAATCCAAAGACTTGTTCTTTTATTTCACTGTTGGGGTGTTGTATTTTAACCTAGAAGGATTCAAATTTCTTATCGCCCCCTATTCTGTTTCATTAATGCTGATAGTACTGTAACTTGCTTAGTATTCAATTTTTGCTAAAATTTGTTCAATTATGTACATATAAACACATTTTTACATTTTTACCCTCTTTTTAAAGAGCCTATATCTCAATACTGGGAATATTCAGTGGTCAATGTTGATTCAAAAAAATAATAGCAGGTAGTTTTCATTTTAATGATTTCTTTTTACTGTTTCATTCATGTAAAACAGGGATTTTTTTAATTGGCAAATCATTGTGCAACTCTATACAACCAAAACTTTCTTTTCATGAATGTTTATCAGTTGAAACATATTACACTTTATTGTTATTTTGAATGACAAAATTAAACACAATTCTAAATCTGAATTCCATCACAACTTTTCCCTGATCTCCTCTTAAAATACACCTAGTAACCAGGCAAGCTAAATGTGACAGAGGTAAATCTCCCCACGGCTCACATTACCAGAGATGTACAGAGTCTATCATTTTTCATTCACTAGCTTACTATTTACAGGGTTGAGGTTGAATGTTTAATTACCTAGCTATGGCAGCCAGAGAGACTTCATTACATAAGCTGCACGCACCTGCCTGCAATGTGTCTCCTTCGGAGGATTGCCAGAAAACTAGAAACCTGTATTACAGCACCATAACTTCTAATTTAAAGTATTTACCGACACTTGTAGTCATACTCTAGGGGCTCAGATTGCAGAGACTCAATTAAATCATACCATCATGTAACAGATGCAAACTTTTAACAATGCTCTCTGAACAGTGTTCAATTCAAACATTTGACCTTAACCTTGTCCTTCCGGGTCAAAAATATAATTTTTGCTACTTAAAAATTTTTTATATTAAGGTTTCTATAACTTTTGGAACAGCTTTTCTGATTTTATTTAAATGTCATACAATATCAATTTTAGTTTGACATTTTTTTGAAAATTAAATCTTCTCTTCATAACTATAATAATTGTCATATTTAAGCTTGTCATTTTGATTTTTATTGCAATTGGACCCCCCCCCCCCCCCCCCTCCCCCAAAAAAAGAAAATAAGCAAAAACATTCTCACAAAAAAACACAGTAAAACATAAATGGCATATTTGTCGTTACATATTTTCTATTGTCTAAATTTTGACCTTGACATGAACAGGTTGAATTTATCACTGCATGAAGCATGTGGAACGTCTATAAAAAATAACGCAGGTTTGTTGTTATTTTAGATCCAGTGAGAAGACATGTATGTAGACAAAAGAAAAGAATACCGCTCTGTATGGTTGCAGGTGGTGACTTACTGGCTCCAATTGCTGTCAGTTAGTAGAGGTAAACAAAGTCTACCTGGCCCCTGAATATTTAAAATAATATTTGCCTCTTTTGGTTAATCGTTTTTAGTTTAAACTACTTCAGTCAAGAAACAACAGTTACGTACATTTTTTCTTGCCATGCCTCAATCATTTCTGCTATACATGCATGCAGGGTTTCCTAATCATTAAAATTGCTTCACAAATTTGATCAAAATTTGTATACAGAGAGACACTTTGTCTAGATGAGCGTGGTGAAATTGAATGACATATATTTGTAGTGAAGCAGCAGAGTTCTCCATTAACGTAAAGCATGGCCTCCATTTGGTGGTGATCACATTTCGGCTGGCGGTGATTACATAATGCGGTGGAGTGGAGAACGCTGTGTTGTACAAGCCCTGACACTGATGTGTTTTGTATCTTTTCTTATTGCTTTCAGCAGGTTAATTGTTCCAGCTGGGAGATGCGATTATGTCAATCTTGTAGAATCAACAATTTACCGATATCAAAGGCCAAATGCCTGCTTAGCTAGCCGCCTGTTAAACTGGCTGTTGTCCATTATCTTCATCTTAATGATACCTGTAAATGCTACGAAAAAATATCCTTCGCACAGGTTTTGATTGTAAAAAATAATTTTTTGTAGAACGTCTTTGTGTAATATATATTTCATTTTTAGAATTTTAGGAAAATTGTGTAATGCATTGTTTTAAAGTCTATGTGTACAAAATTTGTACATTCATGTATCTTAATCATATTGTCTCTTTTTAATGTTTTTGTGTTTTTTTAATGCTTGAACCACAATAAAGACGAAAATAGACATTTGCGATAGCCATAGAAAACCAAAGGTTGAATTACTAGGTAATTATATAATCATAAGATCTTAATTACACAAAAAATAATTAACACTGTCGTTAATCACACCAACCATATACACTAATTAGATGCTAGGCTGCCGACCTCATATTAACCTCCGTTTTGATTTAACAAGTGTAAAACAATGAGGTTCAAGACAGATTGCTTTTATAATTTCTTCATGTTTTATCCCCGATTTTACTCATACTTTTCATAGCAAAACTGAACATATACTGGCATGGGTTACATATTTCTTCTGCAATGCTGGGTATCTTCATTCCAACATGAATCTCCAAAAAAGCTTTTTTATTGTTTAAAAAACTTATATCAATAAAACATGTCCTACATGCAGAAGTATAAGCAATGACTTACAATCAACTATAATATATAAGGATAAAAATTTCTCTGAAAAAGTATTATATTTTTTATCTTTATTTTAAATAAATGTACTTGGAAAGATTTATTATACTTCTGTATACAATTCCTATGTAAACCTGTGTCAAATAAAATTGCTATTTAATCTTGTTAATTTTTAATATAAAATTAAGCTTCTGTACTATTTGTCCATGATGATTATTCAACGGCCTCGATTTCCCTCGCATTTAGTCTCGGAACTCCTTTGGTGTTATCATAGTCACTATGTTATATGCAAAGTTTGATAACTTTAACATGTTTAGTGTTTACCAGCATCAAACTCAGCATTGCAGACAGTATAATAAAATACCTATTTTCTGACTTTTTGGGATAATAGCAAGTCTTTTAATTGTCCTCATAGGCAGTAAATAGGTATATGATATTCCCTGGGGCAAACGTTTATATTTCTGTGACATTTTCCGAAGACAGCAATTGAGCATGTTTAAAAGCAGACAGGTTCTTCCATTTGATTCTTTTTCAATGCATATTTTGAATTTCATCATAAAATTGCCCAACTAAATAAAACAAAAGAAGTCAGTCCATGCCTGTGGACAATTTTTGACAAAATCTTTCATTTCCTCGTTAAATATGATAAAACCTTTCCTGATCCAGTATTATGGTACATGTGACACTCTTAAGGGTCGGATCTACTGGATCAGACTCCATGCAGGCCCCGATATTTTCCCTCCCCATCACTTTTACAATTTAGAATAAACTCAACAGTGATCATCAGTTTCATGAAAAATTAAAAAATGGTCTCTTGCCACTAACTAGATGACAGGTGTATACTTTCATTCAAATAGAAGAAAACAATATTTTTACAAATAGATGTATATTTGCATCTCACGAACATCATCCCACTGCTTAAAATATTTTAAAATCCATGTTTATAGTGAATTATTTTTTTTCAGTAGTTTATAGATGACATAACAATTTCACACTGGTTATATTGTAAATGCAATCATCATACATCTACTAGGCAGCTAAAATACTATTATACTGAGAAACTCAACTTCATCCATTGGCAAAAAACACCCCAAAAACAAAAAGAAATTTTAGAACTCAAGCTAACATAAACTTTACTTATTAATTGGGTCAATTGAGATTATCAAATAGAACCGGTAAGAAAACCCCTCCCCCTCTACAAAGATCAAGCTTGTCTAGATTTGCTGGGCTCTTATTGATTATCAAAATTATATACCCGTAAAATTATTTTTTTTTTTTCCATCGTTCATTTCAAACAACTGCAGGAAACACCTTGAACGAATGTATGGACCAAATATAGGAGCAAGATACAAAGGCTTATGACAGTTAAAATTAACATAAGAACTGCCATTAATCTCAAGCTATGACAGATACTTGTATATACTAACGAACAAGTCAAATGTACTCTATTAATACTACCAAGGGCATATCATAATTTAATACATAGATTTCCCAGAAGCTTACATCACCTATGATGCAAATCATGTCCCTTGCATGAATTTAAATTTCTTAAAAACAATGATCAGCTATAATGAAAGTGTAAATCATCTTAGAGAACAAACAATTGCATTTTTTAGCCAAATGAGAAGAATTCAGCATTGAAATAGCTTAAAGAGATATAGCATGCATATGAAAGACAGAATATGGTAATAATGTATGAACTGTAAAGTCCAAACTAGTGGCGATCCCTGCGCTTAAAAATGATTTAATGAAATACCACACTCAACTCATAGCACTCATTCTTCATTGGAACCACTTCAGGTTTTGCGCAAACAAAATGATTGATTGATATTAGCAGTCAACCCTGACAGAACTCTCAGAGAATTTTTTTTTACATCACGTAAAACAGAAGTAAGGAGGCCGGGCCTTGACGAATGGGTCGAGTGTGGAGTCTCACTGCGGGAAATCCACGCTAAATTCGGTGGCTCCGATTTCCACCAGATAATGGAACAATCGTAGTTACCACATACTGACAAATCCTACATCACTCTGTTTACAGTCTAAACCTTAGCACACTGTGAAAATGTAATTATGAGTATTCCGACTAGGCGATTTTTGGCATTATAATAAAGATATTTTTGCGAAAAATAAATGTCAATATGAGAGATTACATATCTGTCTGATCGGCAAGATTCCTCCCCTAGCTCGGTGAGGGTACATAGCAAGACCCCGGTGAATAGGTTCGCCTCTGAAGGCACCCATTGTGTGCCGTACCAACCTTATCTGATTTTGTTATCAGCTGTAGATAGACAAATTGAAAACAGATAGGCATGGATGCAAGAATATGGTCATTTCAGGCCAAACGTGCACCATTTTATCTACATTTCTTTCAATAGTGTATTAAATTTTACGTATATAATGCCAGTCCTATCTTCTCTTGAAATTAAGGAGATTTACAGCACTTAATAGCATGTGTTATATATCTGACATGTCATTCAACATACAAATCTCACCATGTGTCATATTTTTCAAAAATTGTATTGCAATTTGATAAAAATAAAAGTTTTAAGCATGTCTGTAGGATAAATTCTACGTCATTTAAGTATATATGCATTTTTAAGAAATAATTTTACTTCATTTGTACCTATAATACTCTATTAAAGAAAAAAATGTACTGATTTAAATCTTCATGTCATTTACTCCATTAAACCTGTACAATGCAAAATCACATCACACATACTGGTAAAATAAAATTAAGAGAAAATGTGGGTCACAAAAAATTAATTTGTATTTCATCAAAATTTAATCCTTAAATCATGCTCTACATCTTGTGAATATATAGGCCTTAGAACTGGGGGACTTTTTATTCCATATCTTTTTCCTGTTGATAAAAAACTTGACTGTTAATTACCAAACATTATTCATTTGGTAAGTTTAAGAGGATTGAAAAGTGAGAGTGATAAATCTTGTTCATTTAGTGTATGATAACTGCACATAGTATCTAACATTGGGATCAATTTTTAGTCTAATTAAATTGTACTTTTCTCAAATATAGTAAAGAAATAAACCCAACCATTCTACATCTCTGCAATATAGAAGGAGTATATATACATCACTATTAATCTCCGACCACTGGAAATGTCTCCGACCACTGGAAATCTATGTATCAAGGGAGGTAAATCTTATTCAGATTAAGCCTTTTATTTTTGAAACAGAATATTCTGATTATCAAAAGTTCAAAATATGCTGTTCTTCAGCATGTTTTAGATATATGAAATAATAAAGATTTAGCCCCCAAAAATTTACAAATCATGAAGAAGTAGAAATCAGATCTAAAAGTACCGAGACAGGTAAACTAAATTTCTTTGAAGAATTGCATGATCACGAGTCACATCATGGAAAGCCTAGTTTTAACTGAACTTCTGTAATATATCCTAACAAACCAATTCACCTCAGAGATAATGAAGGCTAATTGGCCAAAGAGGATACAGTGTATAGCATATAGCTTCTTATTTTTAGCCCGACGTTTGTCTATAAATCATAAAAGCACCGAATTGAGATGACAACAGTTCATTGGCATGTCAGACGTGGATTGACTGTCTGTTATTCATACCTAACAGGAATAAATAACGAAAGTCTGATTCAAATAAAACAGTAAGAGAAGACATCATCTTCATTGAAATGGTGACACTTTGATTTTTTCATACCAAATTTGGTTGTTTTTCAATACCAATTTTCTATAAAATACTGTAAACGTATTGTATTTAGCTTCTAAGATATTTTGCGGAAATTAGTTTTCGAACAAGTTGGAGTGGATTTGAATTAGCTTATTCCTGAAAGTGACTATTCTTATACATAGATGTATGGCATCTAGCGATGTACTTGATTTAGCGGAGGGCTGCATTCCCCCAAAAGCGCTAAATAGAATACACCGCCAAATGTAGTACGTTTAAGGTAAATAATGAGACTTATTAACAACTTTGATAAGGTCAATTATGAAAGGCTTCAAAACAATTTAGAGAGATTACAATTTATTATTACTTGCACACAATGTAAGCTAACAAGATTTAATAAATATCAATGACATCAAAATGACCAAGCTAACATGTGATGACAAACTGCTTCTTTAAAAATTCTATTAACAATTCAATGTCTTTTCTTCACTATTAAAGTTTGCTTGGATTCAAAATTCTATCAACAATTCAATGTTTATTCTTCGCTATTAAAGTTTGCTAGGATTCCATTTCGAAGAATGCTAGCTCCGAAAACATTTGTAGGATCTGTTAATAATTATGTCTTTGCAATGAAAACACAACTTGGGCATGACAGAGAGTGAGTTTGAAGGCACACCCAGCCCATACATCACTGTACAGTAATTGTTGCGTATCACTATTGCAGACTCTTCTGCATTCTCCTCCGGGGTTTTTTGGCTGTACCCCCAGTTTTTCTCCCTTCGATGCCGTTATAGAATAGACACTTGTGGCAAATTGAAGGCTCTTTTACAGGTATTCCGAGACAATCCCTACTCTGAATAGAGCGGGTTATTTTGTATCAGTATTGTAATCATCATTTGCATCTGATATTTATTTAACTCAAACATAACTTACAATGCAAAAAGGGATACCATGGGTGTAAATTAACATGCGTAATTTTCAGAGAAATGTAACAGGATTGACCTATTACCAAAATATATTATTAAACAACTTCTATAGTCATCAAACATATCTAACAACATAGAGGTATAAATCTTTATTCATAGTACTGTTCACTGTGACAAATCATGAAAACGTCCAATATACTTAACCAAAAGACCTATAGATTTAACCAATAGACCTATAGATTTAACCAATAGACCTATAGACTTAAGCAAAAGACCTATAGACTTAACCAAAAGACCTATAGATTTAACCAATAGACCTATAGATTTAACCAATAGACCTATAGACTTAAGCAAAAGACCTATAGATTTAACCAATAGACCTATAGACCTAACCAATAAGCCTATCCAATAGACCTATAGATTCAACCAATAGACCTATAGATTTAACCAATAGACCTACAGACTTTTCTTTTCCTCATGTGCATCAAGAATGCAACACCAGCCATTAACATGGATTCCAAAGCAACATTTTTTTAAATAAAAATATTACATATCCAAATGGCCAGAGTAACTCAGCTACTATTTATCAAATCCTAATAAAAATCATTTTTTTTTTCAGTAAAATTTGATCAATCACCAAATTAAATTCTTCATAAGACTAAAAATTGTCATTAAGATAGATTTAGCATTAAATTATTACAAGAGTTGAATTGCCTTTTAACCAAATAAGAATTGTTAAAAGCAGTTATTTCAACATGTAGCCCAACATCAATATTCACATTTGCTATAGCTCAGTACCTGTAGCATTTTAACAAAATTAAGCAAATTTAAAATTTCAATTTTGATTATAATAATTACATTTAAAAGGTCGAGATTCTGTTAAGTGACATTTAAAAGTTGTGTTTAAGCATATTTTCTTCTTATCTTGTCAAATTTGTAATCTGCCTGCATTATTAAAGTACAAAATAGCACGGCCTGACAAATCCGCTGGAATAATAATGTATGATGTGGCATTAAAAACTTGACACATTCAATCTTAACAGTTTATTAATGAAGAGCTCCCCCTCCAGTCTTTGTGAATCCTGGGTATTTTATAATCTCTAGAAATATGGAAGTACTGCCTAATTATCGATCTGGCTTCATATAAATACCTTTTGTCAAAAAGTGAAAAGTTAACCATGCTCAAATTTGCATTTCGAGAAATAGAAGTGGGAAAATCGTTGATTTAATTTTCCATAACTCAAACTGCAAGAATTATTAAATGGTTATTAAGTAAACTTCTGTCTGAAAAAAAAAAATTTGAAATTCATTCCCCGATTTTTATTTATCTAAGGCTCGTAAATGTCTGCAGATGGTTTGTTTCTTGATTTCAATGTTTAATTTTCAGCTTGTTTCATGAAATTTGTATTTTTAAGTACATAATATATTAAGTTTGAAAACTGATCTTTGGTACAAATTAGATTGAAGCAGTGTAGAGACGATGACCATCCAATATTGACCAACACGCAAAAAAATTCAATACTCTCTATCTCTGGAATCAAATTTCAATTGTCCACTGCTTGTCATCGAGTAATCCGATTGGCTACTGGATAAAAAAAGGGCTGGGTTTTGTCTGGTGGCAGAGAATGTCAATGACCGTTTCTGGGAACGGAGACACAATGCTTGACATTAAGTGGTCTGGCTAGCCGTCTGTTTGGGAGTTGACAGAATTATGAGAGGTAAAACCATGTTGCCCATAATTTATAATTCATCAATAAATGAATTCTGTTGACAAGCCATGGCCAGATTAGGTCAGAAAGGGCTTATTAATTTAAAGTAATCTCTTTATAATTTTGAGCAGAGATCAGTCTATATCATTTTATGTCCATGGAGTGAAAAATATCTTCATTAACAGTTGATTTTTCATGAAAAACAATAAACAACATATGAAAATTTAATTTAGAAACAAGTAAAAAATAGGTATCTGATTTTTTTGAAATCCTTATATATGCAATTTTATGAATTATTTCCTTAACAAACTTGATAGTAGATGGAATATTCTATTCACCTTCGGAGAGAGTTCACAACAATACCTCAGTCGGCCTACATCTTGTGGTTTAGGCCTGTTTGGTTTTATCATATAAAACAAGCGGATTTGACATTCATAACTCTCTGTAACATATTCCCTGTCTCACTGGACCTCTATTGGTATATACATCTATACTACAGCGGCTAAGACTCCCATATCTGTCATTCAATCACTTCTGTACATACCAGAGGTATACTCGCACAATCGGAACAAATCAGGACAAATTCATAGGAAATCGCTTCAATCTCTGGTGCAAGTTTCACGATTTCTCCTGATTATGAAAGCATTCAATTTCAGAATTATGGAGAATTAAGTGCATAAACTCAACCACAAATCGTACGGAGTGACAATCTATACACCTTGTATGTCAAATTAGCGTAGAAAAATGCAGCAACACAATAAAACATTGAATTTTTTTAGATAGATTTCATTAATCAAGCCTTTTATCTCCCAATTAAAGCTTCTGGTTTCAGCTTTACAAAGCTGTTAAACTCAGACACAGATCATGAATACTAACAAAATCAATTTCAATGCTGTGTGGCCATTCATCAAAAAACTCTCCTTGTAAATGAGACCTGGACTATTTCTGAACACATTTTGGAGCTCACATAACACACACCCTTTACTTCTCACAAATGATCATTTGAATCAAAAATAATTTTATTATAAGAGTCCTCAGATTTTCGATTGGTAATACTGCTAAAATCTTAAAAATTGATGCTGGATGCATCAACATATCGTTTACTTTCAACTTGCAGAAATTAAATAAATTTTTAACAGTAAGAGAAGTCAACCATTCATATTTTCCCTGATGAACTTGGGTCAAATAATGCAAGAAATTATAACTTTTCCACAAAATGTGGATGATCAATTTCTAAATATGATTTACTTTTAACTTGCAGAAATTAAATAAATTTTTAACAGTAAGAGAAATCAACCATTCATATTTTCCTTGATGAGCTTGTGTCAAATAACGCAAGAAATCATAACACAAAATGTGGATGATCAATTTCTAAATAAATTGGTAAACAATACCAGTCATTATTTGCTCAATAAAATTGATATTGAAAAAAAAAAGCAACAAAAAAAAACCTCCATAGATACGGAACTCAGGGCCCTCCACCTGAAGCTTAGATTTCTTGTTTCTTGTATATGTAACAGTCATTACATTTTCATGGAGCTTAGAGAGGAGCTATTTGGAATTCTTTTATGTACATGAATCTATTTGTACACAGCCTCATGAGCCTGCTTTGCTGGCTCCCTGTGGTCAGTGACTGACAGAGAGTCCGGGAGTACCTTACATCCCTGTTGGTCAACTTCCACAATTCTCTGTACTTATATAAACATATTTATATATTTATTGTGTATGATATTTGGTGATAAATGATTTTTCAAACGGTTAGCATGTATTTGATTTTGCACATTTCCCAATTATGGTACCTATTTATCAACATATCTGTTGGACATTAAGCGATGTAACTGATTAAGTAGAATTAATCCACAATCTGCCAAATGTTCAAAATACACAGCCAAAAGGAATACTTTTACAGTTTCTTTCTTAATTATGACATTCATACAATAACTTCCAAAGGCACTCAATTTATTTGTAAACACAGGTCTAACATAAAATTATCAGCACTTTGTTCATAAAATATCAAAGACTTTCTTTAAATTAGAAAATTAAATCTCTGAAATGTTTATGGTCCAAGAAATTCAGCTTTATATACTGCTAAATGACAATTGTATCAATATACATACACAAAGTTTTTTAAAAAATGGGTAATAAATGACTCTACAGGAAGTTAATGCTGAATTACTCAAAAGGAAATTCTGAAGACAATGAGTTCATCAATGACCAAGCAATACTGACCAATTGACAAAGAGGGATAGGTCGTAGCAGACGAACCTAATCCATACAAAGGTTTGTCTGCATTTTTAATGACAATGTCGATTTAAATATACATTTCATCAATGAACATTTTTCAATATGGACCGAGATAACAGAATGTATATTGTAACAATATACTAATCTAATAAAGACAGAGACCGAACTAAATATCCTGTCATCAGCTGTTCAATGGCTTACACGGCCTCCCACTATCACTGCCATAAGCTTGTGTTTTCCACTTTTGATATTACAGGTATAAAAAATTTCAAGGTCATAATACCTTTATCTGATGGGGAAAGTGATCCTGTTGAAAATTGCCCCAGCAAACAGAGCTCGACTAAGCCTTAGTGGGACAATTACTGCTGTCAGCTGGTGCCCTATGCTTCTGATCACAAAAATACCATGCCCGTCCTAAAACCACCCCCAAAGGTGCAAGAGCACCATATAAAAATATAAAAAAAATACCAAAATTTAAAAAGTAAAATATACAAAGTTTTTCTTCACTTAACAATAGTTGATAGCTAAACAAATCATATCTTGAACTTTTAGGTAGATCTGATGGTTAATTTGTTGAAAGGTAGTGTAACTTCACTCAATTCAAATTATTTCCTTATTCTATATATATTCCAAGATCACACATTCTATGACCTATATCTAGATTATCTATGAAGATTTGTAGGGTACTTTTTAAACTTTCCCCTATAAGGTCACTATCCTACATGGCTCGACACCTTTTCAGCAGTTGTAACCTAATTTATTGAACAACTGATCATGCATCATATATATATATTTTTAGAAGCATTCTACATATCTAAATCTGTTCTCTAAACTTAGTTGCTTGATTGCAACATTTTCTCCAGTTACTACAGCTTCATCCCACAACAATGACCCCCTCCCCCTCAACAATGACCCCCTCCCCCACAACAATGACCCCCTCCCCCACAACAATGACCCCTTCAGCTATTAAAATCCATGCTGAAGACAGACATAATATAAATTGAAGGACTTGTTTATCAATCAATGTAAAAAAATAAAATAAAGATCAGTTCTTAGAAAAAGACAGTTAATTATCAACTATAAAAGAAATCGTTGTAAAATGAAAAAGATCAGTTCTAAGAAAAAGACAAATATTTACTATAAAAAGCAAGTCTAAAAGTATACATATGCACTCAAAATTATTCATATCTTGAAAAAAAAAATGTTTAAAAAGATCTTATTCAACAATTATATCAAAGAATATTTTTCTTTACAACCAGGTACACAATTCATCAATTAAAATTTTTCAAAGCTCCAATATTCTTATTATGAGAACTACTGAAGCTTATTAGATAGTATGCATATACATGTATAGAGTATTAACTACAATTAAATGTTTTAAGTGGATTCAGTGGATATAACTGTTCACAGAATTTATATACCTATGAAAGAATTAATTGCAAATGTAACATATTTTTTTAAAAAGTTCGACTTTATTCTTGTTTCACCAAGAATTAATTATTGCATTTCAATACCGGGGAAGGCTTTCCACTCATCATAATAAACTCTGTGAGTTCATGAAATTAAGTTGGAATAGTAAACAGTATATTTTTTTAATCAGAACCATGATAAGCAATTTTCCTTGACATTAAATGTTGATACATCAGTAAGGTTAGTCCAAATTTCCATTAGCACTATGGATTATGCTAAGGTCATTTCTTAAGGCTGTGCCCATTTACCAAATTTTTGCCAAATCATGGAATATTTATACTCCATGGACTCATTAGATTCAAAAAAGTTTAATAAATGAATAATGAATGCTAAAAACACAGCCATTTTCTTTGAAAGTCAATAATTAACTAGAAAATTTATTTTATTTGAATATTTTCTGTTTAATCTTCATTCATTTTGGCATGTTGTGTTGTCTTTGAGAACCAATGAAAAATATGAAAAAACTAGACAAAAACACCTCCTTCTTCTAAAATACTTACAAGGCAAATGTAAAAAAAAAATCATAGTTTTTTTAATTGGTAGCTTACATATTTATAAATACAACAAGTTTAAATCTACAGATTGAACTTGATACACTTGCTCGTTTATAGAATAAATTTTGATTTAAAAAATCATGGTAGAAGATATTTAGAAATTTAAAAACTAAAAGATTTCAATTGTGCAGTGTTTGCATGTTTGAAAATGGTGTTAAACAGAATTAAGTGAATAAATGATACATTGAAATAAATAAAATAAAAACTTTTTTACCCTCAGTTTTTTTTTTTCTTGGTATTTTCTTTACCAGTATAATCAAAATACGATTGTACAAGATCTCCACATATTGTCTTAAACTAAACTAATTCTGAACTAAGTACTTGAGTTTCACAGTAAGAGAAGCAGTGACCTGTGGCATTGTGGGAGATTATGAAGGATGCTGGGAGATTACGGGGCCTGCTGATAAGCTAGTTGTCTGGAGGGGAGAGCAGTTGTTTTCCTTGCTCATGCTCTGACAACTCCATACACCGCTGCATGCGGGATTGGTGTAAACTTACAACGCTTATCTATTCTAATGTCTGTTCAAAAACACAAATTACTGTAACATTGTCTCAGTCAAATCTTGGATCGCAAACAAAAAATCGGGTTAAAGTTTCTAGGGTAAATATCAATACATAAAATAATCCCGTTTTACTTTGCCTAATGAATTTTATTTGGGGGTGGGGGGTGGGGGGGGGGGGGGGGGGGGGGGAGGAGAGATCTGAAATATTAAATTTTTTTTTTTCGCCAAGTGAAACGGAAAAAAAAAGAAGAAAATATATATCACCTTCTCTCAACATTGTAATAAGATAATAAAATGTTGCAATGACAATGCAACAAAGCAGCAACATGACTCGATATGCAGCAGTAACACTATAATACAATCCCCCCTCTGGTAAGGCCAAGTCTCCACTATAATTGGTACACTGCAGACAGATGTTCACTGCCAAAAACACCTGTTGATTATCCAGGTAAAAAAAACCCCTAGATTTAAAACACCCATCTCATAGCCACAATACAACAACAAAAGCCAGACCAATTAAAGGAAAGAGATTTCTTATAGCTACTCGACTTTCATAACTGAGGGGTTTTCTTTCAGGGTGTGCATGTAGTCCCATATTGACAATATTGATTTCCAATGGCCACCCAAATCTGTCATCTCACCTAATTCTTTCAAGAAAGAAATCTTCTCTCACACAATCTCAGCTTCAAGATATCACCCTATAGGATTAAGACTGGAGAAACTCTGAATTTGATACTGTATAAGAAATCCTTGATTGGAAACCCCCAAAAACAGCTAGGTGAATAACATATTACATTTATTTCCAGCAATATTTTCTGTCACATCATGCAGTACTGGTCTAACAGTACATGCATTCATGGCAATGTTCAAGATTTTTGTAAGAAAAATTTGCAAAATTCACTTTAATATTATCCCCAACAACGAAAGTCGCTTATATGATAATCATAAAAGTGTATGCATCACATGCAACATAAAATGATATTTTAAAAAAAACATGAAGGGATGGAGGGATTGAAAGGTCTATAACTTGACTCCTTTCAGTGGTGTAGCTTGATTATGAAGGCTGGTTCTACAGGTAGCAGGCAGGTTACAGAGTGTTGGCTGGGGATTCAAGCACCTGCAGAGAATGTAGACTTTATCAGTGGTAGATAAGTAAACGAGCACCAGGTGGACAGCCAGCCTACGCTGTAAGCAGCAATGCTGCGTCTTGCTTCATTTGACAAGAATCGCAATCCAAATATGAGGAGAAAGATCCACAGAGATCTGTCAATCCAGAATCTCAACAAAAATAAAATGGATTTCCATCAATTCAAGCATATACTCCTTGAAATGGAAATTTTCTTCACTCAAAACCAACCTTTCTAAATGTTCATAAAAATCATTTCAACTTAATAACCAACAAAAAAAAAAAAAAAAAAATATAAAGTACGTATAAAAATATTCATTTAAAGATTTTATAACATTACATCAGTGATTGACAAGAACAATACCTTACAACAGGTAATATGGCATGTCATCATGCGACTTGTGTCAAAAATGTAGAAACTCCATCATCCGTTCGATTATTATTAATGAAATATTGTCAGTAATGATGATTTTTTTTTTTTTTTTGGCACTTTATGTTAGAAAAATATAAATATCAAGGAATGAAATACCTAGTTTTGAATTTCATTGGATTTGCTATTTCTGATACATACTGCATAATAAAATTTTAAATTTCAAAATTCATTGAGGACTTGAAAGTACTCAAAATAACAATTTAAATTTACAAGCGTCTAAAAAACATTACCATCAGTGAAATTAAACAAATCAAGAAAACAATAATCAAACCCAATTTAAAGGATTCCTAACTATATATGACATAATTATCAAAAGAGGGACTTTAAAATTCAGATGAAGTATATGTATGTCAGTGGGTAATACAATCAGCTAACGGTCAGTTTATAACAATTTCAGGGCAGGATGATACATATTATGCAAAATAAAATAATAAATTCTGTTGAACTTTGAGAAATTATAAGATTCGTGTGCAATAAGGAATAATTTTGCAGTGATCTCTTCATACCTTGGTGTATACTACATAAATCACCTACTTAATGTATTCTCTCTTGATGACTGAAGACATACCACTGCATAAATATTTCATTCAAAATAATATTTCAATCAAGGTCAAGGTTTTGAGGACTTAAGAAAATACATAGCCACATGTTCGGTAATGGTCTTAGAATTCAGGGCCCCACACAATTTACATTGCATGTTTTATGCATAGAGAATAAAGTGTACTTTATTTCGTTATTACGACGACAATGATCATTTTGATGGACATTGGTGTCACAATACTCTGGAAACTTTTATATTTTATTAAACAGGCCCCAGATAAATTATGTAGGACTGCATGATCTTATATCTATACAGTGTCGCTGTCACATACAAGACGCTCTTTGACAAATTAAGGAAAAAAAGGTTTTAAATTGAGATTTTGATCATTAATTACATCCAACAAAAATAGTGAAGTAGAAAGCTGTTTAAAACAAGATAAAATTATTCATTAACAAAATACAACTACATCAGGAAAAGAAATTTATTTTAAAATGATAATCAAGTTAGGGTCCTGTAGATTACATTTTAGTGGCAAGATTTTTATTTACTTATTTTTTATGAATACATAGCTTATTACTAATTTTTCATTCTGATCAATATATTTTTTTTAAATTTCAATATTATGTGTATATATCTTTAAAAAAAACCCAGGAAACAATAAGATATATGCACAGGACAGCTAGATATCCAGTTAAAACTGGATAAAATAAATTATTAAGCCAACTGCACAACATGACCCAGTTTGTATTCAAATAAAGAACAAAGAAAACACTCCATTGTTTACAAATTATTTGACTTTCAAAATTAAAATGGTGAACAATCAAAAAATTCTCATTGGCATATTTAAGAAGACTGCTCTTGTTCAAGATTTTGATTTTGATGGGTTGAAAGTATTTCAAAGGTATGCCTATAAATAAAGTTAGCATGTTAAAATAGTGATTAATAATAACCAGAGGACTTTAAAAAAGCCATAGAAACAAACTATACACGTCTTTTCGCTTCATCAATAGATTTAATCCCAACTGTCAATTCCTTTATAGAATTCTATTACCCATCTCATCTAATAAAATTTAAATTGACTGAAATTTGTCATTTCATCCATCTTTATGCAATAATTAAGTTTCACAAAGGATAGAATAAAGAAATTGGAGAAACATATAGTCAGAGGAATACTGCATTAAATTGCATGAGCTTTCGACAGTGGCATGTGTATTTATGCCTGTGAAGTTGGCACACTTTATGTGAATTAAATGAAGTGAGAACGACCCCTAACCTTCCTCAGCGACCAAACACCAAGCAATCCACTGCCTACCCAAATCTTTGTTTGATTTTTATCACAGACAGTGTATATGTATCTCTACTTTGCATTTTAATCCACCATATTCATTCTAACAATGCCTGAATGCAAACGCATTGGTATAATTTATTTCTTGCATTTCTCTCCAAAGTCACTTTGCTCATAAATCTGGCGATCCAAGGATTTTGAGCCATTTTCAGCCATGAAACTAACAACATGTGCAATACTGCTTCAGAGATCTCTGTCATTTCTCCTGCTGTTGTATGGTGATCAAATATTAATCAAAGTTCTCCTTTATGTTAAATCAAAAAAAGGGGACAAAATAACAAACAAAAACAAACATAGGTATGAATAAGAGTAAAACATTTGGTTTTTATTTAATACGGAGATAACTGCCAAAAATCCTTACAAAACATACAAAAAAATTATTGACGTGTCTAAAACTACAGTCAATTTATCAAAAGTGTTGGGGGTGGTAACGCACTAATCGTCATCAGACATGAACAGGTTAATTGCTTATTTTAATTACAAATTTATAAATTCTACAGACAGATATAGCAACAAAGAATCAACTACTGCATGTTTCATCAATTTTTTTAATATTTCACATTCTTTTAAAGTTATTAAATATTGATGAGAATCACTCGTATTTCACAACTGTGAATTTCTAAAATAAAATAAATGCACAGTTAATTATTTCTATATGACAATTTAAATAAAAGAATGTAACTGAAACAATTGCTTTATCTGTTCTGTATCAAAGTCAATTTTTCTAAAATGTCAGAAGCCAATTCAAGCATGACGATTGACTTTAATTTCCACTTTGACTTAAACCATGCCGAGTTGTGTGCCTGATTGACTTTAAAACCTCGGAGGTAGAAGAAGCCTGTCACAGACACAAGTATTCAATCCACAGAAATATACATATGCAACCAATTACAAGCCCTGCAAACTCATTTTAAGACATACCATTCATTAATATCAATGGAAAAAAATTCTGGGGCATTCTTTGCCAAATAACAGAAAAATATGCCAAACTTGTGAGTATTTTCATGTAAATATTTTTTTCCTTGTCTGAGTGTTGAATTAACTTCGTTAAATTTTGAAACCATATTAACCGCCTAAATTTGTTGTAGTAGTTCACATCAGTAATGAACAAATTATAACAAACTGATCTTGTCCGTAACTGTGACATGCTGTGAAACAAGACTTCATTATCGAGATTGAATTTCATTTATGTAACAGTTTATTCCCCCCTCTTACTGATCATTTACCACAACAGCCAATTAATTCTCTCAAATACAACAGCAATCTAACTCCCTCTTGTAAATTAACTTCACGCATTTCGAAATCTTAAATAAGTGAGACATTCTCATTTATCATAGCCCTCACTTTAAAGACAAAAATCTAGTGACCAGCTTTCATACAGGTTAGCTAATGACTGAACTCAAACACACAGATGACCCGGAACAAGCAATACACCTGACAGACTTGCCAGGTAGACCTGGTTTGGTCATTACAAATAGAAATGTCCAAGTATACATGAGAGGGAGGCCAGCACTGTGCCATCTGATGCTCACTCAATCATGCCAACCACTTGCCAGGGCTGGTCTTTCCGACATTAATGATGGCCGAGGGCTGTCCCCCGGACCTCCAGACAAATCTGTAGACTGACCTTACACGACCCCGACAGACAGACTACACAGAGGTCAGCTGACCCCTGTCACAGGGAGGGTAGGGAACGCAGGGTCTCAACAAGGCATGATAAACTTCACACACGCTGAAGGATGACACCACGCTTGACAATTATAATTCACTCCTAGTGGTTACAAATCACTCAAAACATGTACATTGAGGTTAACATGTAACAATGTGAACCCAAACTCGAGCTCATTTTTCTACCAACAGGAAATAAAAATCATCTGCAACTCAAAGATTTCTATTACACTTATATTAAATATATCTGCATATTTTGAGATTATTCAAATGAGTGTCTTTGGACTATACAATGATGAAATCTACCTAGCCATTTCACTTGTATCTCACATGATCTGAATAAATGGATAAAGTGTGCTGCTTTCATTATTCAGTTTCCCTGATAGACATCCTGTCAACGATTTTGACACATATTTTCCAGCAGATTGAATTTATTGGAACACTTCAATGAGCAGCAATTTAACTTCCTCTTCACCTGATGATCCCCACATTCTGGGCCCCCAATGAGCCCTTCCCTCCCCCTGACCCCCTCTGTACCTATTCCCCCTTACTGACCTGCCGATTCTCCCACTGCCCTTACACTTGGCTGGCTCGCTGGCTAGGAATCACAGGCATATCTGACATACTTACTTCTTCTACAAATTCTGCCTCTCTCTCTTGTACTCAAACCAGGTTTTTGAATTCTCAGTATATCGGGTTACCCTATTCGCCCCATCTGTATCCCTGATTTGTTTCTCTCCACATCTTGCCTATTTGGTCATGCTCAACATTTTAAATCATCAAGTAAATATTCTTTTATTTTTATTAATTTATTTTTTTAAAAAAGAATATAATAATCTAATTATCCACAGACAAGAATAACTGATCAAGACGATTTTCAATTAAAGTACACAAGAATTATTTCTATAACCTGTTTTAAGAGAGGGAGAAAGCAAATGATAGGACACATTAAAGATGATTTTCATAATTAGAAAACTGAATTGCCATCATGGCTGAGTGATACAGTGATCAGATATGGAGAAATCCATTCAGAGCACTAGGTACCTTTGTAAATAGACATTTGACAATGGCCCAGTAACACGACCTTAGATGCCAAGGTCATTTTCCCTCTTCACTGCTTGTAATCTTTCTTTAATCAATTTGATGCAATGCCTGTGGGTTACCATCCTGCCCAGTTAGCTGGCTAACACACTCATTGTGGCCCATTATCTACCCGACACTATACTTGATGCATTACTCAGCTTCCATCTGCATTCTCCTGGGCCTGGGGGACATCGTTACAAGGACAGAAGCTGTGATTTATGGCTGACAGAACCTGTAGCCAAGCTTACTGACGATAGGGACATATCCAGCAATTCCTTGGGTTGTTTGGATATCATTTTTTGGGGTCATAGACATACCTGAAGACAATTCTCCAGTCTGCAAGCACAATACAAGGTTATGGACCATCATCTATGAGTAATTTTTTAGGCTATTGTCATGGATACTGGGTCATAAAACAAAGAGATTCTTTTTTCATCTTTAAAATTTGATTTTTTTTTCAAGAAGAAAAATTGCATGGGCAGGGGTTAAATCAGCGTTAATTAACTTATTGATTTTGGATTGTTTGTTTCTTGTGTGTTTTTGTCTTTTAAAAAATTCAAATTTATTCTGAAAACTTAATTTCTAACATTGTGATAAATATAAATTGATATTAAGAATTTTCTATCCAAATTCATTGGTGGAGAACAAAACACTGAAAAATACCTAGTGCCACAAGAAGTCAACAGTTTTTTTTTGTAACTATCATAATCCGTTTGTTCAAAATTAAAGCTAACATTAACAGTGATGATTTTTAACACAACTAGTCTTGCACACTGTAATGTGTATTCATCGCTAATAAGAACCAAATTTATAACAATCATTAAGGAGGCTGGATGATCAACAAATTACCCATCACACCTACCTCCATTTTTTTAGAATATAATTTGTTCATATATAAACTATTATTAAAGAAAAATTCAATAAAATTTAGCTTATAATTTTGAGTACTTTCTTATCTATTTATACTGAACTCTCCATTTCAAGGAGATCAATTTCGTCTAAAAATGGCCACGACCATTGATCCCTCTTAAAAGGTGATTATATCAAATTACATTAATGATTAAGATTCAACTTAATTAATGTCTACTTAAATTCGACAGCATCTGTTGCTTTTGTATGCAAATGTTATACTTAATTTCCAGAATATCAAAATACAGAAATGGTTACATTGGTTATATTTTTCTAAAATGACTGAATTTAAACTCTATTGTCATTGGTAAAATTCATGATTGTATTATGAGTACTGTAAATTCCTTATGTTATGCAAGTACTTAATTCCGCGCTCCCGCTGTTTTGTATCAAACACCGAGAATATGAAATTGTGAATGCGGAACATATATCAATATTTCTTATAGTTCCCAACTCTCAGAAAATAATGGCGAGGTTTTAAAATCTGCGAGGCCTGCTTTTCGTGATTTTATGCATATATATAAATTCTTCACGTTTAATTAGGAATTTACAGTTTAAGAGAGAAAATACAAAAAATTCCTCTAGAAAATGAGTAATTTTATTTTCCTTATTACTTGAATTATTTTGTGCATTTTTTTTGGGGGGGGGGGGGGGGTTGTAAGATTTTGTTGATGTGTGATTTGAAATAGTTTAATAAGAATTTGATTTGATTTTTTTGCTTTCAAAACATGTAACTATGAAAAGTTTCATTAGGGGTTTTATAAAGTTGATAAACATTATTGACAAAATAAACAAAACTTAATCATTGATGAATATTTCTGATTTTCCAGTAAATCAAAATAAGATCGTGATAACTTTACAATAATCAAAAATAAATTTGTACTATTTCAAAATAAGCCATTAATCAGCCAATCAGAAAAAAAAATCCAAGGAAAACTAAATGTTTACAGTCATATAGGAATCGTGATTAGAATAAAACTGAGAAATATTAAATACTTAAAAAATATATTTAGATAAAAAGTTACCTTGCATGTTTATAGGTCAATGAGAGGTGTTAATTATGAAATAATTCCTTTTCCAATATTAAAAGGTTATTTCGACACCAAAATAAAAAGTTTAATTGTTGTTTTTTACCAGGGAGAGTTAAGGGAGAGTTCCTTATTAATTTAAGGAGTGATGTTATTTAGATCAGAGGTATTTGCCTCAATGGAAGTGCATCCTTTTCTTTACAATAAATTAATATTCCTTATTCAACATTTCATAATGATTTTCTTATGACATGATGAACTTTCTCTAACATCTTGGCATGCATTTAATCCAGTCTTATGATACACACGAGAAAAAGACTTTTTCTAATAGTTAATGATGAATATTTCACAAAAATAAAAATAAGATAACTTCAAGTTGAGGGTAAAGATTTATTTTTCTCTTTTTTAATACCAGAAACTCCATTTCAATTAATAGAGGTAACAGGCAAGTTTATCCAGTCCCTTTATTGCTTTGATTTTCCTTTTCATTTATTACAAGCAGCAAATTAAATTTCATTGACAATATGCCTTTTTTTAAAAGTCATGGTGATTTTGTAAAAGATACCGTGAAAAAAAAATGAAAACCAGTGACTCTGTAAATTCTTAAGAAGGTTTTTTTTCCCTACTATCATCATCTATAGAAACACATTCATAAATTAATGTAGCTAATTACTTTAAGAAAAGACTTGGAGGAAGAATAAACGAGTATTAATTCCTTGAGAGGCTTACAATCTCTGAGAAATTAAATCATCAATGCTAGCAGAGTATATAAAGACGTTTCATGCATCAAAGTTTTGAATATTTCATATTTCTTTATGCGGAGAAATACCCGCTTCACGCAATGGCTATACGATCAATCAACCAGCACATTTAAAACTCCATCAACTTTACATTACAATGATGCAGAATTCCAGTACAATTGTAAAAGAGATCCTATTACTCAAATTAATGACAGAAATATTTTATTTACTCAATTCTTTGATCAATCATTGAAAACATTTCACAACAAAATGAAAAAATAAAAAAAAAAACCCAGACAAATCATGACCCAAGTGTGCTGAATGAGACTTTCTTGGCGGAAATTTGAAATGGTACCCAACAAAAATATTCTCAACCTAGAATCCGGTAGGAAGACATTTGGAACCAATTAAACATCTTTTTTGCCCTCATGTTCTTCATTTTCTACTGTGGTGCTGGCCAGTTGAACTACTGCTTGTTCCCATCCAATGCATGTCATGAACTTTAGCTCCTATATTTATATTCACTATCAAGCAGTTGGTTTTGATCTTTGTTCATAAAATTCATATCTTTTTTTTTCAATTAATATTAAGAATGTGGAGTTCTCATAAAAAGTTTGGAAAATTTTTAATAAATTTTCCATTCTTTTTAAAAAATATTACAATATGCATTATTATTTTTTATATAGACAATTTTCTAGGCATTCGGCTAGCTTTGAAAGTTAAATCTTAATTTTTTTTTAACTTTCTCCACAGTGAATAAGTTCTATGTGTGTCATACCAGATACAAGCTGCAAAGTCTCATGTAATTTAAAGAAGAAAAAATCAAAATCCAGGAAAAACAGAAAATTTTAAAAAAAGATTAGAGCAGCTGCTGATTTCATCAAATAATATCTCGTCAAATGCAAGAAGTTAAATGCATCTTTATTTACAAACACAAGTCGTGTTTAACCGAGCTTGCCAGTTAGTTTATTTCCCAACTGCAACAGACTCAGATTAGGTGTCAAGACATTTTCCACTTTTTAGCATACATTTGATATGTCAGGGGAAATTTGGAGGAAAAAATTCCTCTGCTTAATCTTTCAACAATATTCAGTGAAAAAAAAAAAAAAAGTTGAAGAAACTTTGAGTTGTATTACCCTAAAATCATTTATAACTAATAAGTTTACCTGTGTTTCTTAAGATTATAACTTTTTATAAAAAATATGACTTATATATTTAATATATTTATGCATTTGGTAGACTTTAAATATTTAGAGGAACATTTAGTTATCTAATATTTTGTTGCTTTTTTATGCATGTAAAAAAAATGATTGAAAAAAAGAGACATGCTTGCTTACCTCAGCCATCGCGATTGGGGAGCAGTCCACGATCCAAATGTATCATTATACATGCTGATGATGCAGATCCAAACTTCAAGCGTGGTAACAAGTTTTTTTTTTAAATGCTATACCCTATGAGCTTTGTCCTTAAAAATAAATAAAAAAGAATCCACGCGTAACTGAGGTCTCACTCAAACATAATACTGGCAATTGTATACGTAATGATAACTACAGTCAATTCTTATATACATCTACATGACTGTCTATTTATAGTTCAAAGGTTCATCGTAGAGAGTAGAGCTGCCGAAATAATGTGCTACTGTCTGATGTATGAAAACAGAGCATCCATGTATACATAGGTAATATATCCCAAAGTACAGGGTGTGTGGAAATTTGTGACCCAATCAGAAGAGCTGTATATACAGGCTGTGCCTTCTGACTACCTGTCAATTATCAGATATGTTATGCGATACCTGTGAAACTTAAGATCACTAATTTAGTTAGCAAACTCTCACCTCTGGATACAAGCCCAAGATCTGTGATACCTGTCATAACGAGAGACCAGTGTCTCAGGTAACAAGCCACAGCAGCCTGAAATCGTGGCCCGGAATATTTGTTCCACCAACTCTCCGACAGACCATCATCACTGGAGCCTTAAGAAAAACGCATCAAAGATTTAATTGTCTGTAGAAAGGGAAATATTATGTCATGATTGAATGTAAATGGGAGAGGTAGAATGTTGCTATTTAAAAATCAAACACCACCAAAACTGATGTGAGAGACAATTATTTTATCACACCTGGAGGATGTGTTAATTCACTTGGATTTCTTTTTCTTTTCTTAATATTTCTTAACATATGAAGGTTACAAAAAAATCCCACAGATTATTGTTTTTTTCTGAAATTGAAGGAAATTGAACTAAATAATTTTTTTGTTTATTTCATACATCATGATACATCATTTTTAGATCACTAAGTAGCTGGGCTGACCAGTTGTTACATCAGGATATTGGACCAATATAATGCATTCAATATTCAAAAAATCAAAATTGAATAAAATCAAGCCCATTATCTATGAAAAACATCATCATAATTATTACAAACTATCAGAAGAAAATGTTTGAACAAAGAAAAGAGGCTCATGGGCCATATTGCTCACCTGAACAACAATAATCAAAACTAGACAATACTGAGATGGTGTCCATCTCAAAAAGCCCTGCTTGAATAATGGGCAATAGGATGAAAAGAATTCTAAAGAAATTTGCTTTGACCTTGACCTATAACTTAGAAATTTTCCAGCTGGTATTGAATTTCTAATGAAATCTCATAATCCCTTACATACAGGCATTTTTCTTCAATCCGAGCAAGATTAAGCAAATGGGAAATTATCTACAGTCTAAAACTAATTATAAAGAGATCTGCTATGATTTTTCATATTTACTTGGTTCAAGGTCACTGCAAGCTATTATCCAAAAAGATCTGTTAAAGTAAAGTATTAGACAAATAGGGCTAAGCGGGGAGTGTATCTATATATATATTGAGCTCCACATCATTTCAGGGGGAACAGGGCATTGCAGTTTAAAATTATTTGTCAATGATTTTTTTTCCCTTTTTTAAACACATTAATATCAGGATGTCCTCTACAGCATATATCATTTTCATAACTATTTTCTTCTCTGCAAGGGAGATATTTTGATAGGAAGAATTACATATCCCCCCTTTTTTGTCATTATGAATTTTTTTTGACAATTTCAATTTTCTGCAATAATTATTTTATTTAATGGAATTAATTTGCAAATTATATTCATTAATTTCAAAAATGAAAGTAAATTTCATAATCATTTACATCATTGGCTTTTTTACATAGCAATATCATATTTTATCAAAATATTGCTAAAATCAGCACTTCAAATTTTGGAGTTTTTCTTCTAAATTTGAACAAAATGTGATTGCATATCAAAAAATCTCAATGAATACTTTAAAAAAATAAGATTTATCAACCTAAGCATCTGCTTTAAAACTTTCATGGCCTCTTTCTTGCCATTCAAGGGAGATACTACAATAGGAAACACACCATCCCTGATTCTGGAATTATGACTTTTTTTGACAATTATATCTGTTTTGAACCATCAAAAAAGTAACATTAATGAATTCAATATTTATTTGTTTTATACGATATAAGATGGTTTGGGGCAGTTTACACTTTATAAACCACGAAAACCATCGGGATTGGTACTTTTTGATAAATTGTGAAATTTTAACACCGTGGAATTAAAACGACTTACAGCATTAGTGAACAAAATGTACATAGGTCTATATTTGATATGCAAAAATATTGCGACTTTATTTATAGAGATATCAAAGTCATAATACAGTTGTACCAGCCTCGACGTCGGGGGCATATTTTAATATGAGACAAAATAAAGCGGTACCCCTTTATGTCAAATTTATTTTCAAAACAAATTTGAACATCATTTTCTCACTGAAATATGGCTTAGGGTGGTATGAGACACCTCCATGTTGTGACGTACCATAAAGTCGCATGTATAACATGCCCTTTTTTCAGCCAAAATTTGGTCAAAAGTGGGGGGTGCGTGTTGTACATAGGACCAAAATTTTACCCCATTTTTTCAAGCCATGATTCTTGATACCACGGGAGTAGTGACTGCCGATATAGCGTGTTATGCAAATTGAATGAGTGTATACTGCCGATATAGTGTGGTATGCAAGTTGTATGAGTGTATACTATATTTACTGCGTCAGAAATACCTTATTCTTAGTTTTATTTCCATGTATTGAAATATTTATCCTTTCTCAACAATATTCCTTAATGCATCAAACAAGTTTTAAAATCGCCAGTGTATTCGCCATTATGTAAGCAGCCACCTGTTGACTCGGTGCGTGGTCAATGTTTGTTTAACGATTTCCGGTGTCAGAAGCATGCACCTGTCTCGTGTCGGACTTCACAGGGTGTTTTCAAGTCCATGAAGATTAGCAATAATTATGATTTTATTTAATTTGATTACTTTGTTTCCAGTTATGCAGTTAAACATTATTGTTTTACATAGACACTGCTAAAAATACACCGATCATTTGTACGACTTGATAATGACGATATACGACATACATACATTTCTTCACAATGTTTATTTAACAACAATCAACAGTTTAACTATAATTAATCAATTAAATCATTTCTCTTGATGTTGGTTTGGTTTATATCTGCAAACATTATTACTTTTAAGCACAAAGCTCGGTTGCCGTTCTTCTCTACATATGATGATTGATCTTCAACTTCTCCGCTGTTGTGTAACTAAGAAACTCTTACTGTACGAAGTGTCAGATGATAGGCCCCCTTTTGATACCACTTTTGTAAATCATACCGTTTTTTATAGTAAAATTTTAAGAACTTTGACTCTAATTACAGTAATTGCACTTGGGTTATAAAATTATCATTAAACATCGATAGTTATTTGGAAAAATGGCGGCTGTCGATTTTCATCGTCTGAGCTGTGTTCCGATCACAAAATTACAGAAATTGTGTATGGATTTTAATATTACCATGAAACATCGATAGTTTGGGGGTAAATGGCGGCCGTTGATTTCGCCATTTTTTGGGTGCGTGTTATACATAGGACCTGCTGTTTTTCCGCCATTTTTTGGTCAACTTTGGGGGGTGCATATTATACACGAGTGCGTATTATACACGATACTTTACGGTACAATTCATCAAAATAAACAATAAAATCAAGTGTTAATTTATATTTTCTTTTCCAAAGTTGTCACCTAACAGCATAGCGCAGTGAGTTAGAGGGTTCACGGTTCACTACAAATCTGTAAATGATGAGTTAAAATCTTGCTGGGGATTTTAAAATATTTAATATATATACTGTAAGTTCCTCATATTACACGAGTTATTAATTCCGCGATCCTGTTGGTTTGTATCAAATCGTGAGAAAATAAAATTGCAAATGTGGAACTTTCTCTTTAATTCTTACGGTTCTCAATGGCGAGATTTTAAAAATCCGCAAATAGTGCTTCTCGCGATTTTACGAGGAAATTAATTCCTCGCGTTTAATTAGGAAATTTCAGTATATATAGATATAGATATATACACACACACACACACAATATATATATATGTCATTCTAATAATAATATATCAGACCTACACTTGACATGTTATGTCCTGGATGTTAATATAAATTAATAATAAAATTGAGCAAATACCATTAGCTACACACCTTTTCTTGTTGACCTGAATGGGATTTGCAGACATTGTTTTTAGCACTTTCAGTTCAAAACAAGCCGGTTGACGACCATTGATTAATCATATTGATAATAAAGTTGGTTAAACTGTGAAGTTTTACTAGAAATACGTGCTTGATTCATAAAATATTCTTTAAAATAATATACCACGCAACAAGTCATCATGTGCCTAATAATGTTACAACAAATACACAAGCAAGAACTTTTTTGATGCATGGAACAGTGGATAGATATTCTAATACATGGAAATAAAATTAGAATAAAGTATTTTAAAAAGTAAGTTAAGTGTATACTTTTACAACTCACATAAAATGTAATATTGGCTTTCTTGTACCCCTGGGGTATCGAGAAACACGCTATGACAATATATGAATTTTGTTCATATTTATAATACACATCTCCCACCTTGGATCAAAGATTTAAATCAATGTTAAGCTTACATCTATATGGCCCTGTGATATCTCGCAATTTTAAGCATAATGAAATGAAATAAAACTGTTGTAATGTTTTAGTATAGTATTGATACTATTCCAGCATGCCAAGATTTACCGGCCAAAATGTTTGCTTTTTTCCCTCTTTAACTCATTTTACAACTGTTGAATGAATGTTTTAATAGTAAGCATTAGTACATCAGGGAATTTTGACAAGAAATATTGTAAATTCCTTATTTTACGCAAGTACCTAATTCCGCGACTAAACCGTTTTGCATCAAATCACAAGAGTATGAAATCGCAAACACCAAATTTTTATCATAGTTCTATTTAGTTTACATCTGTCCATAAAATAAAAGCGAATTTTGAAATCCGCAAGATGTACTTCTCGCGATTTTACGCGAATATAAATTTCTCACAATTAATTAGGAATCTTCAGTATTCTTCAATCACATTCAGTTAACATTTAAATCCATAGTCTCTTATTTTTGTTGTCATAATAAGCTTTTATTCAGTATGTAAGTGTGGTAGAGTCAGGTATATGGCATTCCTACTAGCTCTGGCTAGTGGGTAAACCCTTGAGCTCGAGTGGTAGAGTGCTGGACTGGCGTGCCAGAGGACCCGGGTTCAAACCCCAGCAGAGACAATAAGTGTCTCTGTTACACAAGGTTTTTTAAAAATTGATGACGCCATTGTAAATAATGTCATATGTTGGTTATTGATCATCAAAAAGTGGTAGCTTGAATTCGCTAATTGATGATTTGTATATTTTTAAGGATTGATATGTCATAATGTATTACATATTTTATAGGATTGAAGATTATTTTGATGTCATAATGAACAATTCCCATACTTTTTTTGTCTATAGTAACGAAATTCTTGACAGCCATGACTCTGTTGCGAGCGATTATATAATATAACTATTACGGACTTCATTGTACGGTCAGTATGTGTGGTTATATGGACCCAAGCAAGTTCAGTTGATATCACTTCCCGAGTTTTTGGTCGATATCAATTGACATGGGTCCACATTTACATATGTACTAAAAGCCTTTGAAAAATTGTCACCAGCTCCACAAAATTAAGAAGTTTTGTTTGTTTATATACATGTAAAATTATGTAAAATGGCAACTTGATCTGCACATGAATTTTACAATTCGAGTTCGATTAGCATGTTTGAGAGAAAGTCAGCAGCAAGTAAAGCGTCAACATCAGTAGTACAAAATGTCTGATGAATATTGAGGTACATATAATAAAATTAATGGTTCTACAGACTGAGTTACAAAATCATTTTATTCACAGATCAGTCCAAAATTGAACATATTCATGCATTTGCATAGTTGTACAGTTTTCCTATTCCTAGCAGAAACTCACCACACATGCTTTAAAGTTTAATAATTTATATTGATTTAGTGACATTCATTATTATATAAGCATACCAAAACTATCTGTATACATTAAAAAACGTAGCTGAAGATCTAGTGATCTGTACTCTGCTCTGATGGACAATTCTAGTTGCTTGTCATATGTCAACCCATAGTAGAAGATATGCAGCTATTATTAATGTAAAACAATTTTAAAATAATAAATGTTGGACATCTGTCAGTCTCCTCTGAATTTTGGACTAGTCCTATTCTAAGTAATTAGACTTTGACCCGTGTGTGACATTGCATATGATATCGGACATTTACAAAATAGATACATCGACAAATCATATTGTTGACATTTACATAACCAAGCTTTAAGCCTACGATAATGCTATTAATTTCACTATACTCTGCTTAGTTAGAATAATCTTATTATGGACAGGCCTTCACCACACTTAAACATAGGTAATCATAGATTACTAAGCTCACCGAGACGGAGCATCACCCTTATGAGACATCACCTTCATAAGACCACCTTTATCATTTTATATGAAAATCATACTTTATGATCTTGGATATTCATGGATTCTGTTTTGACAAAATATCGTATATCATCTGATTAATTTTTTTATGATAATTATATGTTAATATGTTAATCAATACAATGATATAAAATTAAATATTGCATCATGTCATATTTCTAATATAATATATATCATATAATAAATAAAATACCGTAATAAACAATAATGAGATTTGATATTGTAACGTAGGATATGACAATGTATTGTGTTATACCTTATTGTATTTGATCACATAATACAATATCATAAAATATAATACAATATAGTATCATATTACAATATCATATTACATAATACATCAAAACACTGAAACATGATATTATATTGTATAATATAAAATGATATTGTATTGAATGACACTGAAACATATTTGATACATTATATGATATCATATCATATAATACAATATAATTTGATTCCAACATTGTATCTCATCAAATGATACAATATTATGTGATATGGTAAAATATTATAAAATACATTATTATATTATACATATTGCATCATATGACACAATAAAATATATTACAGTATCATATAATACAATTTCATGTGATATGATAATAAATCATATAAACCAATATCATATCATACAATATCGTATGATACAATATAATATAATATTACAATATCATATAATACAATTTCATGTGATTAATTCTATATTACTGAAACCAATATCATATTATACAATATTGTATGATACAATATTATAGAATATACAATATTGTATCATAGGATACAATATAATATTTTGCAATATCTTATGTAATTGTATCATGTGATAAAATAATAAATTAAAAATACAATATAATATTATACAATATTGTATCATAATATACAATACTATACATAACAATATCATGATACATAATCATATCATAAAATATTTAAAAAATTGATACAATATCATATCGTATCGTATAACTTTTTATAATATGACATATGATATCATATTGTATCATATCAAACAATATTGTTTCATATCATACAATACTTTATCATAGGAATCATGTTATATCATTTATCAACAAACACATCTATCTACCGAGCTGGTTTGAGTGAGGTAGGAGATTTCTTTAGCATGCTTGATAATGGAGATCAGGCTCTGCTTCTGAAGCAACCTCTGCATTTAATTTATAATAAAGTTAAATCAACTATGCAAGCTATCATCTATAAAACATGTGACCTGTTCCAAAAAACTAAACCTCATCCAGCATCCGAAACCTATGACTCAGATTCAGCATTCAAGCCCATCAGGTGCATTTGTATCATAAGACGCATCATCCATGCAATTTTGGTGAAGTTTGGACCAGTAATAACTAAGATATCATCATCAGAGGGCACTAGCAATTAAAACCTTAACTTCCTCCAGCATCCGCAACCTATGGCTCAGATTCAGCATCCATGCCTGTCAGGTGCATCTGTATCATAAGACACACCATCCATTCAAGTTTGGTGAAGTTAGGACCAGTAATAACTAAGATTTATTTTTTAGCATCCTTGATAATGGAGATCAAGCTCTGCATCTGAAGCTACCTCTGCGATTCATTCATATTACAGTTAAATCAACTATGCAAGTTTGAAATAGTACTATCATCTATTAAACATGTGACCTGTTCCTAAAAACTTAACTTTATCCAGCATCCGAAACCAGACTATGCATTCAAGCCTGTCAGGTGCATCAGTATCATAAGACACACCATCCATTGAAGTCTGGTGAAGTAAGGACAAGTAATAACTAAGATATCATCATCAGAGGGCACCTGTTTCAAAAACTTTATCTAACCAGCTCTTAAAACCTTAACCTCCTCCAGCATCCGAAAACCTATTGCTCAGATTCAGCATTCAAGCTTGTCAGGTGCATCAGTATCATAAGATGCACCATCCATACAAGTTTGGTGAAGTTAGGACCAGTAGTAACTAAGATATAATCATCAGAGGGCACCTGCAACAAAAACTTAACCAGCTCTAAAAACCTTAACCTCTTCCAGCATCCGAAACCTATTGCTCAGATTCAGCATTCAAGCTTGTCAGGTGCATCAGTATCATAAGACGCACCATCCATACAAGTTTGGTGAAGTTAGGACCAGTAGTAACTAAGATTAATCATCAGAGGGCACCTGCAACAAAAACTTTAACCAGCTCTAAAAACCTTAACCTCTTCCAGCATCCGAAACCTATTGCTCAGATTCAGCATTCAAGCTTGTCAGGTGCATCAGTATCATAAGATGCATCATCCATACAAGTTTGGTGAAGTTAGGACCAGTAGTAACTTAGATATTGCTATCAATGGGCACCCGCAACAAAAACTTTAACCTGCTCCAAAAACCTTAACCTCCTCCAGCATCCGAAACCTATAGCTCAGATTCAGCACTCAAGCCTGTCTGGTGCATCAGTATCATAAGGCACACCATCCATGCAAGTTTGGTGAAGTACAGACCAGCAGTAACTAAGATACTGCTATCAAAGGGCACCTGCAACAAAAACTTTAACCTGGTCCAACAACCTTAACCTCCTCCAGCATCTGAAATTTAGGACCCAGATTCAGCATCCAAGTCTTTCAAGTCCATAAGTAGGTCCAGATGCATCATCCATGAAAGTTTGGTGAAGATAGGACAAGTAATAGCTTAGATACAGGACCTGCAACAAAAACTTTAACCAGATCCGGACGCCGACGCCGACGCCGAGGGTATAGCATAAGCTCTCCTTGACTTCGTCTCGGTGAGCTAAAAATGCCTCCCATATACCCGTAATGTAGCAAAAAAATTGCAGAATCGCTCTGAAACGATTTTGGAGAAAAATTAATGACGCTGCATTGAAAATAACAGTCAAATTTATTCATAACAAACCACTTTAAGGCTGTAAGTCCTTTCATCTAAAAATTTAATTCATATTAATGAAAATTTTAACACTTTTTTACCAACGTTTTTTACTCGCTTCAAATTTACACACCATGTTGACATTGGGAACTCTCAGGTTTTTTCATATTAAATGCTAAGTTAAGAGTTATCTCCTGTATTTTCTTTGATGAACAAAATATATAAAAAATTTTAAATGAAAATTTACATATGTTTGCATTATCGTTTCTGAGTTTATCCATGCAAATGTGATATTGTGGAAACATAAACTAAAGTGCCTCCTGTGATTTAGCATGAATGTAATGCGCATGCGCAAGATTGTAAAATCCAAAAAAATCCAGATGATTTCCGGATTTTTTTAAAGGAATTTTCGTTGATTATTAATTAGCAAAGCTTGATTGAGAAAAAATAAAAACAAATTGGTAATCTTTAAGTACCCATGATGTTTAAAATATATAAAACAAAAGACAGTATTCTTCCAATTTCTCGGTATTAAAGCCCAAAAATTTGAGTCTATTATTTTCATATAATATTATAGATGCTGGAAAAATTGCCCAAAATTTGACTGCTTGTTTGATGTAAATCGGATGACTTAAAATCAATTTCTTGCCCGCTTCAACATTTAACTATGGGCAATCTTCTAACCCTCTACTATTACAAAACCTTTGTTTTTTACCTTTACTTGATTTAAATCCCAATAAAATATCAAGTTGTTGATTTGAACTGCATACAGTAATGATTTACTTAAAATCATACATGTAGCACAATGGGTGTAGCTTTATTCTACTTGCCCACAGGTCCTGAGTTTGAATACCGCAGGGACTTTTGTTTTTATGAATTATATAGAGGAGTTTCAATAGTTGATTTCCCCCCCCCCCCCAAATTTTTTTTTTATTTTCTATCATTTACAAGTCAAACACATGCTAGAATTCTCTATCTTTAAGTAACTTAGAAGTTCAAGCTTTTATGCATAACTTTTTCCAAAGGTGTTGAGGACCCTTTAAAAGTACTGTAGAAGCAGAAATATTCGTTGAGGATTTAATTTCGTTATTTTCGTTGGCAGTATAAATCAACAAATTTAAATCCATGACGAATTTTTAACTCAAGTATTTTAATACAAGAGATAATGATATGCCAAAATTAAATGAAAAACAATGAAATTTTGACCCAACAAATATATGTGCTTCTACAGTAAAGCTGAACTTCAGAATCTTGAACACCGATATCTCGTATACAATGGATATGTCCAAGTGATTTTTAAAGTTTCTCCACCCTTGATGGTTTGATGGTTAAATCCGTGTGATATATTTTAAAATTTGAAGATTAATATGTAAACATTCAAATTGAACTTAAGTATTGGTATGTTGCAAATATTTTGTTGATGCTGTAGGAGCAGCGAGTGAGTAACACAGGTACAATATCAGGGCAATTATAGCGACTACTGCTCTCCAATCAAAGATCACATTTTTTTTACTGATTTAATAATTAAAAGCAATTTTTTAAAGAAATTAATCACAATCATTTATTTTATGTATTTTAACATTTTAAGGCCATTTATACTTACCAGTATGGAAGCTATCACAATTAGAGTGTATTTTGATACAATTTTTCAATCATGAATAGGTACAGTTTAGCAACATAAAACGTCTATAACTTTTAAAATAATGGTTCAAACTCATTGAAAATTGGTACGTTTGTAACTCATTATATCTCCTATCGAAATTTGCAAAGAAGTGTTTACCTTGCCAGGTAAAAAATAATGAATTGTAGTCTCTGTCAACTGTTCCTATGTACGGTTTTATCAGTTTTCATTGAATTCAGCGATTTCAACTCAAACTACTCTCTATCGTTAACATTAGTGTCATTTTAATTTACATAGCTTAAAATGTGTTAAATACAAGTTAAATCAAGAAATATTGGCAAAACCATGCATCACATAACACTAATATTATAACTGATAACTGTAAAATATTCCGGAATGCTCACTATGATGTCACGCGACAATCGAAAGACATTAAGTTCCAAACATTTAAATTTTTAAGTATTTCATCCAATAAGATCAATCAAATATTTCTTAGCATGAAAAAATATGCCACATATACCTTTAAGTATTTCACCCTTGATATCTCAAAGTTTTTAAGCAGTCCCATCTAGTTCGAGATAACAAGGTTTGACTGTATACGTCTTGCCATCATTATAGTGAGTTACTTTATAAAAGGAGGCTGGGTGGTCAACAAAATAAGGCCTAAAGAAAAAGATGCGTGTTTAGGGTAACCCTAATCTACAAAAATGCCCCGATCCTACCATTTTTAGATGTCTGTTTTTATCCGATTGTGAAATTTATATTATTTCTATTAAAAAATCTGTTTTCAAATATGGCACAAACAAACATTCTTAGGATTCATGCAGAAAAAAATATGATAAAATAAAAAAAAATCCCTACCTACCTAACCTAATTTTTTCATCAGTGTTTCCCTAAACACACATTTTTTTTATAGGCCTAACCATCAGGTCCTTCTTAACTGTTGATAGATGTTTGTTTGGTTATAAACTATTATTCTGTAAAAAAAAAAAAAAACCCCATAAATTTAAGCTTTGGAATTTGAATATTTTTCTCTTTACTAAACAGAGCTCTCCTTCTTCAGGAGATTGCTATGAGTTTAAAAATGGCCATGACACTCCAGCCCCCTTAAAAAAAACATAATGAAAATAACAAAGTGTAATTTCAGAAACAACTTCTAAACTATAGAATAATTTATGAGAGATTTAAAGTCAAAGGGTAATAACTCTTCGGAAAGTAGGTTAAATTATAATGCTTTTAAAAGAAAACTTGATTTTCTCACATGTAAACTAATTCTTTCCCCTGATTCATACATGCCAACCTTCCTGTTCTAGTCGGGATTCTCCTGATTTGATGCATCAATTCCAATTTGCCGATCGGGATATGAAAATTTTACAGAAATCCTGATTTCATAAATATTACAACAAGATACCCCGATTTCCAACATGAATTTTATATTTTGCACTGCTTCTTTGTGGCCAGCCAATCAGAAATTGGGATTGAATGTTTAACCGATGGCACATGTCCTGATCAGAATGTGTGAATATTCTAGTTTACCTTTGTTGGGGTACATGTTAATTGATTGGAGTAAACTAGAGGCATTCTCTGATATCTATTAATCGGGATGCATCATATACACAGAGAACAACCTAGGTGATTGAAGTTAACTGTTTCGGATAAAGAACTAATGCAGCAACTGACACCTTGGGGTCATGATTTTTACAACTTTGAATCTACACAACTAGAGGATATTGTTTCCATATAAGTTTCAGCTTTCCTGGCCAAATGGTTCCTATGAAGATTTTTAAAAATTTCTAAAATGTTTTTAATAATTCCTCATTATTTCCCCTTGAAAAAAAGGTGTGGTTCCTAATTTTCACCATTTTGAATCCTTTTTCCTATGGGTGCTTTGTGCCAAGTTTGGTTGAGATTGTCCCAGTGGTTCAGAAGAAATTGAAAATGTGAAAAGTTGATATACAGATGGGGAGACAGCTGAACAGACAGATGACAGAAGATCAGAAAAGCTTACTTTCAGCTCATGTGAGCTAAAATAGTTGTTATAAATTTTGCAAAATGTAGTATTTGTTAAAGCTAATTGCTCCTGGCTCATTATTTATTTCTTTCATATTACTTAGTGAAAGTATGACCGTTAATTAAGGTCAGACGACTCGAGAATCTTTTTTGTATCTCCTCGTAATAGTGAGTTCCAATAAAAAAATTTAATTTTATAATTATTTTTAAAAAGATTAAAACTTAATTAGATATGGTTATGTGTCTAGATGGCCAAGTGGTTAGAACCGTGGCCGCCCACTGCCAGAAGCGTATATGTTCTTGAGGTCGTGAGTTCAAATCCCCTGTCCGGCCGAGATAGAGTTCCTATATACGAGGGTCAATCAAAAAATACGAAGACGATGCGGCTGTCTATCATATATTTTTCATGAAAGTCATACTTAACAGATTAATCTATGCACCAACACTTATGTTATTGATATGCGAAGTTTTAGTCCATTTGATGAAACGGTATTTTTGTTACCCCTTTTTAAAAACAACATGTTTTGTCAACACGGCGCATGGTAACGTTCAAAACATGACGTCAAAATTAAACACGCACAGTTTATAGATATATCCCATTCTATATCACGCTTAGTCTCTTGTACCTTTCTTTTTACAATTTAAAATGCCTCTGAACCACTTAACATCTTATTTGCACACATTTGCTCGAGAATCATAAGTTAGTTCTTCAATATTTTCATTTTCTAACCGTGTATATCTTAGTTTACAGTAAGGATAACCCTGAACGTCGGTTGACGTTACTTCTTTTATGACCAAATATTTACAGATATTCTACTCTCTTTCGGACTGTTTTATATTCAAAATACAATGACCACCACCCCCACAAATTTTATTACAGTTAAACACAAACTTGCAAATAATTGTTGACTTATTTTTTGCACCATTGAGCATTTTCACAGCTTGTATCAGCTTTTTCCTGAGTTAAATCTATTTTATTTGTACTTCCCGTTGCGCCGTGACGTCAGGCGACGTCGATGTTTTTAGTCAATTCTCAAGAGGACTATCTGACTTTAGTTACTAATATCTGTTCGACAAAACAATATATCCCGTCATTATTTGGTACATAGAATACCATGACTATACTAAATTTGAAGTTTCAATATAATTTGGTTTTAAGCCAAATTTATAGAGATAATACTTTCAACATTATATGGTTTATTGTTGACATAACACAAATTTTGACCATGCGCTGTGACCTCATTTTTGCAGGATTAAATTCTAAATAATTCTTAGAAATAAAGGAATTTATTAACTTTTTTTCTTGCAAATTGTCTGAAACAATTGCTTAATTATGTCTACCAAATTTAGTAATGATATGACGTTAAGTAACATAGCTATGACAAAAGTCTTCGTATTTTTTGATTGACCCTCGTAGTGAATTTTGCTGTGCTGTATATGTATTTATTTTTATATCAGCAATTCAAGTGTATTTCCAAGAAGATTATTTAGGAATTTGCATACTCTAGTATTTTGCAGAAATGCCTGGTAAGGTACCCTAATTTTTTGCAAGAAAGCTTGTCAAAATAGTAGTAAACCATCAACAAATTCCTGGAAAAAGTTATAAAAAATTGAGGAACGTGTCGTCTGACCTTAAGGAAGTCATCGTATTGAGTTTTTACATGTACTTTCAGAATATCGTAGAAAATTAAAAGAGTATTAATTAGGATTATTTTTAAAAAAAATTCTCCCTTGGGAAAAAATATAAATCACTGAAATTTTCCCATAAAATAAACCAGGATGTCTTTTTTTATTGTAAAATTTTGAAGTTAATGACATTATTTTTCATTCCTGGTTAGCTAACAAACTTGCCTACATCCAATGACCCAGAGCAACCACAAACTCATCACAACCTCATTTTAACGTTTCTCCTTGGTCCTATGTTATAAAGTTTAACACCTTACAAATGAATGAAAACATAAATTCTTCTTTTTTCATCTTTAATTTATATTTTAAAACGGCAACAGTTATATATTCTTTCCATTCTTGATTTTTTGTTTTAAGGTAAGGTTTGCGGCTTGCATTTTTTAGAGGTTGTACCAAAGTTACATACCATTTTGTTCACAATACTAAAGTCTTTTTTCTCATGAAATTCAAATGAATTTTGCCCCTCCCGTTTTATAACTACAAAAGGTCAAAGTTCATGATTTCCAATTTTCATTTTGATGAAATGTAAACAATTTCGTGAAAATATGCACATTTTATATGTGACTATTATGGGGGTTATTTATGCTTAAAATGTTCGAAAATAATATCACTATAAATATCATGATTTACTTTTATTAATTTCTGATGAACTATCTAAAAATAGAATAAAATGCAAGGAAAGTCTTAATTTTGGACTACTATTATGTAAACGAAAACATCTTACTTGAAACCTTTCCAAGTCCACCGATTTCAGGAAAAGCGTATCTTAGAATGTGTAATCTGATGTTTCTAAAACACAATTCAAAACCATATGATGCAGATTTCGTTTTCGTGGAAATTGATAAAATGCTTGTGTCCTCTTATTTTTTCATTGAAACTAAAAAACCCCGCGAAATAAAAAACTGAAATTAATTATGACGTCATATAAATTTTGACGTCATAACTGAAATGAAGGGTAGTTGGTGTTACGTCACAATGAAAATGTGTGAGTTATCTCCCTGTAACCGCAAACCTTACCTTAATTCTACAAAACAATCCGAAAATAAACCCCGATTAACTGAACCTCTTGACCCTTTTCCATTGTATAGTTTTTATTTAAGCAGTTTCTTGGCCAAAAAAGGTCTTCTTTCAAGAAACACACCAATTTTATGTACATTCGCTTCACCATCTTGACGTCAAAATTCAATAAACTGTCTCAGATTTCAATTGCTTGGTTAATATTTTGGCACTTCCTTCATATTTCAACTCCAACACTAGTAAAACTTTCACAAAATTTAGTCACAATAAAAAGTAAAATGAACATACATAATTTGATTTCTTTTATCAAGAATTGTAGCTCTACCAACACCTAAAATGAAGATGTTCAAGTCTTCTGAAATCTTGAGTTTTTGCCTGCGCCGGGTACCCTGACCATCGACTTGATTATGTACCATCATAAACAATTTATAAATTATTTTGTAATATTACTTGGCTTAATTATTAAATATTTATGCCAATTTTCACTAAAATTTGTCCTTTAAAAAAGAAATATTTGTGTTATCTCAAAAATTTCTAACAACCTTCGTATATACTGGTATTGGTACACATGTCCCTGCTTGCCAGCCATTAATACTAAACAATGAAAACATACTGTCATAGTCCATTTGTTGGAAACAAAAACATATTGAGTTTATCAATATGCTCCCCTTAATTTGTACATGTGTAACAAGTGATTCCATAAAAATTTAAAATCTTTCTAAAGATGATGAGATTTGAAATTTAGTTTATTACAAACTAGTTTAAATATAAAAGTTATATGATTTAACTACTTGGTACAAAGTATTATTGATAGCTTAAAGATATCTCATCTAGAGATTGTGAGGTTGGCCTTGGACTGCGTTATGTGACTCCCTCTCTTATGCAACTTTTTTTATAAGTCCCTTGGATGGTCACATAAGACAGTCTAGACTATATTCCTATGCAAAACTTGATCCCCCCATTGTGGCCCCACCCTACCCCCTGGACCATGATTTAAAGTTCAATGTTTGAACTAACTTGAATTTTCACTACCCAAGGATGCTTTCACACAGATATAATCAGAGCTTTTCTGGCCTAATAGTTTTTGAGAAAAAGATTTTTTAAGATTTTCTCTACATATTCCTATGTCAAAATTCATCCCCCCCCCCCCCCCAATGATTTCTACCCCGAGACCATGATTTGAACAAATTTGAATCTACACTATTTAAGGATGCTTCGATACAAATTTAAGCTTTTCTGGCCTAATAGTATTTGAGAGGATTTTTGAATAATGCCAACAAGTTTTCAATAATTCTTAACTATCTCCCCTTTAAGGGGTGTGTATCCCTTCTTTTGTACAAACTTGAATCCCCTTCACGTAGTGATGCTTTGTGCCAAGTTTGGTTGAAATCTGCCCAGTGGGTCAGGAGAAGAAGATGAAACTGTAAAAAAGTTTATGACAACAATGACTGACAACGGTGAAATCTAGATCAGAAAACTCACTTGAGCCTTTGGCTCAGGTGAGCTTAACTCGGACATAAACCCATCGTTTGTTTAGTGGGTCATCTCAAAGATTGTGTTTTTTAACAAATGACCCTGTGGGACTTTAAATGTTTCAATTTTTGACATTTTTAACATTTATTTTTTAAACTTCTGCCCTAGGGATTTTTTGTTCTGTTCCACATTTGAAAGTTATTACTAAAAGGCATCAAATGATCGAATAAAAAAACCATTTACCTACCGTATATAATCGCCTATAAGTCAGATTTTTGAGAGTAGAAAACTGAGTGAAAAGTGGGGAGCCTGACTTATAAGTGAGGCAAAGGCCACATAAAATTAATATTTAGATTCTCATCCTGATTTGCAAAAAATATGGAGCGGGTGGGCGAATTTTATTTATCTTTTTTATTTTTTTTTTAATCACCTTTTTCACCGCTCATGCTCTAGAAATAACAACTGCTCTTTTCTTTTAAATTGTTAATGCTAGTATGATAATAATATAATAATGCAAACCCAATTTTAATCTTTTAATTCCATTTTTTTTCAACTTAACTGTTAATGCACGAATACATTCGTATCCTTATGATAACAATCATGACTGGAATCACCCAAATGGTAATCCACATGTTTAGGCAGTCATTAAAATGTTTTGAATTTTTTGTATACGGATCCCGATTTTTTTCACCGAAATTTTTTTTCAATTTTTTTTTTCAAAATAAAAAGCCTCGGGGCGGGCCATTTTCAGAGGGGTGGGTGGGGATGAGAATCTAAAAATTAATTTTATGTGGCCAAAGTAAGAAAATTTTACACAAGAGATTTTGTAAGTAATGTTTTCTTTTTAAAATAATTAACAGATAAATAGAAAACAAAGTTCATTTGATTTCTATTCCTAGACATTATTTAAGAAACCTACCAGTGGGGTGATAATTGCTGTAGGTGTCATGTCATCTACAACAACACAAACCAATGGTGTGTTCTCATTTCGCCTTAACTGTGAAATACTAGTATAAAAGTAGTAACTTACAGGCGAAATGGGAATTTCCTAATTATTTATTCAAACAATATTTTATTCAATATAATATATATTCAATACGATTGGGCGGCAGACAGCTTATTTTAGTCCTCTCCCTACATCAAGGTCAAAATGAACAAATTGAAATATTTAAATGTTAAAAATTGATAACACAAGACAGACTATAGAAAGATACAAATAAAAAGAGGCCCATGGGGCCACACCGCTCACCTGAGCAACAATTACTTTATATGGATGTTCAAAGGACATTGTACCATATGGCCCCTCGGTAGAATAACAAGAAATAAATATTGTAAAGCATTCGAATTTAACACTTATTTTTGCTTACACTCAATCTTTGACGTTGTACCTTTATGGAATACCATTTTACCAAAATAAAAAACATTAAAATCCTATGCAAGATATAAAACTAAATTTTTGTTAGGGTACACTATTAACCTCCAATTCCCTATATTTTCGTCCTGCCCCCTCCTTCCCCCAACTTTATAAAATGATCAAAATATTTAAGAGCAGATAGATACATTTTCTTCCTTAACTACTTATTAAGGTCTTCCGTTTCCAACGGAAGACCTTATAGTGATTGTAATGTTTTTAAGGTCTTCCGTTTCCAACGGAAGACCTTATAGTGATTGTAAGGTTTTTTATTATTATTATTTTTTTTTCCCCCTTTTTTTGTCCACATGATTTCTCAGAGATGGCTGGATAGATTTTCTTGAAATTTTCAGGACTAATAGAAAGTGTTAATATCTCGAGGCGTTTTTTTCATTTTCTCAAAAATCATTTCCGGTCGTCCGTTTCCTGTCCCGCGTTGAAAAAGCTTGTACATTCGAGATCTCAAAAACGGTAGAGACTTTAACATTCAAACTTTGTGGGATGATAGACCTATAGTTGTAGATGTGTTTAAACTATTTTGTTTTGTTCGTCGTAACTTCCGGTCGTCACCGGAAGTACTTCAAAATTAACAACTTTTACGCATTAAATTCCTTTTCAATAGAATAAATATTTAAGCATAAATCTACACAAAAGTAATCTTTGCGATGTTATATCAACAACAAAATTCCACTTCCGGTGAGATATCTCAAATATCTCGGGTAGCTTTTTTGAAACACATTTTGTACAAACGAGATATCAGTGACTATAAGAGATCAAAGCACAAGACTATTATGGATGATAGACATTTGATTGAGGATGTGTTTAACCGGTTTCATTTTGTCTTCCGTCACTTCCGGTCCACACAGGAAGAGTTCAAACAAAACGAACTGTTTATCAGTTTAACGTTTTGTCTTTGATATCTGTAGTGTGCTCGATGAACAATAAAATGCAAAGGGCAAGTATACAAAAAATAACTAATAAAATTTACATTAAGCACTTCCGTTTGTCCGTTTCCTGTCCCGAGACAAAAAACCTTATTTCGATGAGATCTCAAAAACGGTGACAAGTTGAACGATAAAACTTTGTGGGATGATTGACCTATGTATGTGCATGTGTTTACACTATTCTGTTTTGTTCGGCGTAACTTCCGGTCGTCACCAGAAGCTCTTCAAAAATAACTATTTTTACGCATTAAATTCTTTTGCCATAGAATAGATATAGAAGTATAAATCTATACATACGTTATCAATGCAATGTTATATCAACAAAAAAATTCTACTTCCGGTGAGATATCTCAAATATCTCGGGTAGCTTTTTTGAAACACACTTTGTACAAACGAGTTCTCAGAAACCATAAGTGATCAAAGCGCAAAACGTTCATGGATGATAGACATTTTATTGAAGATATGTTTAACCGGTTTCATTTTGTCTTCCGTCACTTCCGGTCCACACAAGAGGAGTTCAAACAAATCGAACTTTTTATCAGTTGAACTGTTTTTCTTTGATATTTGTAGTGAGCTCGATGAACAATAATGTACAAAAGACAAGTATACAAGAAATATTTAAAACAATTTACATTGAACACTTCCGTTTGTCCGTTTCCTGTCCCGAGACAAAAAACCTTATTTCGACGAGATCTCATAAACGATGTCGACTTGAACAATCAAACTTTGTGGGATGATAGACCTATATATGTACATTTTTTGAAACTATTTTATTTTGTTCGGCGTAACTTCCGGTTGTCACCGGAAGCACTACAAATAATGTTTTTTCTTTATTTATTTCTTTTACATGGAATGAATATATCAGTATACAATCTTAGATGTGTCATCTTTATAATGTTAAATTTTCAAATAACTGTTCCTTCCGGTGAGATATCTCAAATATCTCTATGTAGCTTTCCCTTTTAAAAATTTGATGCCCGCAAGATTTTTGTCACTGTAAGTGAATGAGACACAAAACTTTCATGAATGATAGAAATTTGATTGATGATATGTTGAGTGGGCTTTATTTTGTCAACTGCCACTTCCGGTTTTCACCGGAAGGATTCAAATAAATCATATTTTTAACAACCAAACTTGTAACCTGTTTTGTTAGTTCGGCATTACTTCCGGTCGTCACAGAGAGTACTTCAAAAATTGATTTCTTTTTCAATCTCGTTGTTCTACGTGGAAGTTACGTCTGGATATATCATTTACAATACTTATCATATTAACTATTTTCTTTATGTAAGAGAAGCAATGTCTACGGTTAAATTGATTCATGTATATCAAAACGGAAGACCTTTTTGTTGCTTTTGCAACAAGAGTCTAGTTTATTATTAAGGTCTTCCGTTTCCAACGGAAGACCTTCTTGTTATTGCTTTGTTTCTGTTTCCCTTATTATTATTCTTTTTTTTTCTTACGCATTTTTGTGCATCCGAGTTCTCGGGAACGGCTTGGCTGATTTTAATGAAACTTTGAGAACTAACAGATATTGATCTGAGCCTTATTGGAAATTTTTTACATTGATGACGTCATTTCCGTTTTAGAGATATTGACGTTTTTACGATTTTTAGAGGGTCGGCTTGTCCGGTGTTTTTCTCCTAAACGAAAACAGATATTTGCTTCAAATTTTCAGGGTTTGTAGACCTATGTTTGTGGATATGACAGAAGCATTTTCATTGTTCTGTGACGAAAAACACCGAAGCACGTCTGCGCTTAAAAATTGAGATAAAAAGCGTCATGATTTTTTTGTGGTTTTCTTTGAATATCTTTTTTCTTAAAAGTATTTTGTAAAGACTTATAGAACAAACAAACTTTAAAAAGTCAAGAACTTTCATTTGACATTAGTGAAAAGGGGCTGGCCCTTTAAATTAAGGACCGAAAGGGCTGTAAAGTATTCTAATAATATCTTTTAAATGTGATGTATTTTGTTATACTTTATAGAAGCAATTATGTTCATCGTAACGTTATGTACCTATACATGACAGTTGTTTACTCCTTTGTTACGTATTTAGGGATTTTAAGGGGCCAGCAGTCTGAAATTTTGATCTTATATATCTGAAAATGGAGAGAAATTTTGAAAAGCAATGTTGAACAGAAGATGCTCCAAATAATGTCGTTAACAATTTGCAACCATAACTTTTTTTGTTATCCGGTCCCTAAAAGGAGTTATAGGGTCGGCCCTTAAAACGATATCTTCGAGACATCTCGAGAACGGTATATAATTTCTACATACTTGTTGAACAAAATGTGTTTAAAATGACAAGAGCTTTCTTTTTATATCATGAAAAAGGGACTGGCTATTCAAATTAGGAGCCGATAGAGTTCTAAAGTCTTTTAATCATAACATTTAATTGTGAAATATTTTGTTATACATTACGGAAGCAATTATGTTAATCGAAATGTTATGTACCTAAGCATGAAAAGTGTTTACTCCTATGTTATGTAATAAGGGATTTTAAGGGGTCAAAAGTCCGAACTTATCATCAACGTCCCAAAATTAAAAAAAAAGCAATTTTAAGGAGCAATATTGAACAAAATACGCTAAAAAATGTGATTAACAATCTGCAACCAAAACTTGTTTGTTATCAGTTCCCACGATCTCTTCCAGATAAATCAAGAACGGTTACAAATAACTTTTTACACAAAATGTATCGAAATCAAAAGGCCTCTTATTTGATATGAAATAAAATGTGGCTGGTCCCTAAATTGGGGATGCAACGGGGTGTATAATCCTTCATCCATCGCTATTTTAGATCAGATCTGCATTTCCTGATATGTTTCGTTGATGAAGATAAAGGCAAAGTCATTTCCTCTTCTAAAAATCGGACGGAAGACCTCCTCGTTGCTCGCAACGAGATCGTGTCTAGTTATTATTATTATTTTTTTCCCAGTTTTTGTCAAGAATATTTCTCAGAGATGACTGGATAGATTTATCTGAAATTTTCTAAAATGAAAGAGAATGACAATATCTCGAGATGATTTTTTCATTTTGTCAAAAATCTTTTCCGGTCGTTCGTTTCCTGTCCCGCGTTGAAAAAGCTTGTATCAACGAGATCTCAAAAACGGTAAAGACTTGAACATCAATACTTTGTGGGATGATAGACCCATAGCTGTAGATGTATTTAAACTATTTTGTTTTGTTCGTCGTAACTTCCGGTCGTTACCGGAAGCACTTCAAAAATAACTACTTTTTCGCATAAAATTCTTTATCCATAAAATAAATATATAAGTATAAATCTAAGCATAGGTTATCTATGCGATGTTAACTCAACAAAAAAATTCTACTTCCGGTGAGATATCTCAAATATCTCAGGTAGCTTTTTTGAAACACATTTTGTACAAACGAGATCTCAGAAACTATAAGTGATCAAAGCACAAAACTTTCATGGATGATAGACATTTGATTGAAGATGTGTTTAACCGGTTTCGTTTTGTCTTCCGTCACTTCCGGTCCACACATGAAGAGTTCAAACAAATCGAACTGTTTATCAGTTTAACTTTTTTCCATTGATATTTGTATGTGCTGGATGAGAAATGAAGTACAAAGGGCAAGTATACAAGAAATATTAAATACAATTTAGATTGAGCACTTCCGTTTGTCCGTTTCCTGTCACGCGTTGAAAAAGCTTGTATCAACGAGATCTCAGAAACGGTAAAGACTTGAACATCCAAACTTTGTGGGATGATAAGCATATAGCGGTAGATGTGTATACACTATTTTGTTTTGTTCGTCGTAACTTCCGGTCGTCACCGGAAGCTCTTCAAAAATAACTTCTTTTTCGCATAAAATTCCTTTTCCATAAAATAAATATATAAGTATAAATCTATGCATAGGTTATCTCTGCAATGTTAACTCAACAAAAAAATTCTACTTCCGGTGAGATATCTCAAATATCTCAGGTAGCTTTTTGAAACACATTTTGTACAAACGAGATCTCAGAAACTATAAGTGATCAAAGCACAAAACTTTCATGGATGATAGACATTTGATTGAAGATGTGTTTAACCGGTTTCGTTTTGTCTTCCATCACTTCCGGTCCACACAGGAAGAGTTCAAACAAATAAAGCTGTTTATCAGTTTAACTGTTTTCCTTTGATATTTGTAGTGAAGTCGATGAAAAATTAAGTAGAAAGGGCAAGTACAAAAAAATATTAATTACAATTTACATTGAGCACTTCCGTTTGTCCGTTTCCTGTCCCGAGACAAAAAACATTGATTCCTGGAGATCTCAAAAACGGTAACGACTTAAACGATCAAACTTTGTGGGATGATAGACCTATGTATGTACATGTGTATACATTATTTTGTTTTGTTCGACGTAACTTCCGGTCGTCTCCGGAAGCACTTCAAAAATTTCTTTTATTCATTTTACATAAAATGAAAATATCAGTATACAATCTTACATATGTCATCTATATAATATTAAATTGGCAAATAAATTTTACTTCCGGTGAGATATCTCAAATATCTCTATGTAGCTTTCCTTTTTACAAATTTGATGTCCGCGAGATTTTCGTCATTGTAAGTGATTGAGACACGAATCTTTCATGATTGATAGAATTTTGATTGGGGTTTAACGGGTTTAATTTTGTCAACTGTCACTTCCGGTTCTTACTGGAAGGGTTCAAACAAATCCTGTTTTTAACAAGTTTAACTGACTTTCTTGGAATTTCATCTAGCCTGATAAACAGTGATGTACATTAAGCAAATGTACGAGAAATACCAGCTTTTGTTTTTAGAAATCACTTTCGTTCGCCTGTTTCGGTCCCGAGACAAAAAATATTGTTTCAAAGAGATCTTAGATTTGGCAGAGACGTGAACAACCAAACTTTGAGGAAAGATTGACATATGATTGTACAAATGGCTAACATTTTTGTTTAGTTCGGCGTTACTTCCGGTCGTCACAGAAAGTACTTCAAAAATTGATTTCTTTTTCATTCTCGTTGTTTTACATGTAAGTAACGTCTTAATATATCATTCACAATCATTATCATATCCACTTTTTTTTCTATGTGAGAGAAGCAATGTCTTACAGTTAAATTGATACATGTATATCAAAACGGAAGACCTTTTTGTTGCTTTTGCAACAAGAGTCTAGTTAGTTATTTTATTTTTGAAAAATTTATTATAATATTTATTGTTCGATATTTCACAAGTTGGTGGAATGAACTATATGGGAAGAAGATCTTATTAAAGAAATGCCTATAGTTGTGAAGAATAAAATTGTGCTTCAATGCGCTCAATTCCTCAATTTAAAAACATTCAAAAATTTAACTGGTCTTCCCCATTATAAACGACTGTTGTTTACCTGGCGTAAACTCCCATGACTTTTTAATCTTACTCACTTGATTGATGAATACACTCGAATGAAAATTGTTGTCACGTGACATGTAAAAGAGCTATAATAGTCAATGTATTGACAGGCATATCACTGTATTTTACCAAGACCAACCCATTATTTTCAACTTATTCAAAAACAACAAATGGCTACAAACCAGGATGATTTTACGCTGTAATATTTTCTTAGGAATAGTGATATATGTAATGCCTTTATCCCCGTAACAAAATGTGTCAGAACTATGGAAACTATAGAAACTGTTTTAACGATGTCATTTTTATTTACTCGTGTCTGAAAACTATCAAAATTAATGTGGAATTCATATAATTCTGAATCATCGTATAAAGAGGGGGCCCCAGAAAGTAGTTACAGCATATCATTTTTTGTACAAGTAATATTAACGCTCAGCAAAACATTTCTAAATAATGTATGATCAACCAAAATTTCAGCGTCAATCATAGAATTATAAGCAAAATACAGAGCTCACAATTTCGCTAATTTTTTTATTTGCTATTTCCTATTCAGCATCTAAAATGTAAACAAAAAAATGTCCTCAGATCTGTGTACAAAGCTCTGTATCTTGCTTATAATTTGAAGCTTAACACTTAAATATGGTTAGTAATTAGAAATTGTTATCAATTAAACAGAAGAGACATGCACTAAAAACAAAGAGCACAATTTATTTCAGTTTCGAAATGAATCATATTTATACCTAGTATATATTTCCGTCAGCGATATTAAACTCTGTTTAAACTGAATAAGCTCGAGAAAATTCTGAGCATTTCAACAAAACACATTGCATTAATCAACCATTACGCAAAACTGTTGCACAACATTTGTCAGATCGACCTGTTTATCATTCAACATGGCTGCCTTAAACAAAGAACCTTACACTGTCCCGTTTTAGAAGTATGGAATACCGAACCCGAAGTTATAATCTGATCGAAACATGCATTTCCTTAATTATTATTTTCGTAATAACTCAGATTTGAAGCAGAATTAGCCCACAATTTATGCAATTTATATTTTCCTTTCCATAAGGAATATTTATGCTGAATTACGTTGAATTTGACTCTTCTTTAGAAGAAGATTTTAAAAAATGTACCTCCGTTTTTTTTATATTTTCGAGATTTTCTCTCCTTTTGCAATTTATATTTGCCTTACCATAAAGATGCTTTGTGCCAAATTTGGCTGAAATTGGTAAAACGGTTTTGAGAAGAAGTTCAAAATGTAAAAAGTTTACAGACGGACAGACAGACGGACGACAGACAAAATGTGATCAGAATAGCTAACTTGAGCTTTCAGCTCAGGTGAGCTAAAAAGGAAAATAAAAACAAACAAGAGGCCCATGGGCCACATCGCTTACCTGAGGAACAAAAGGTATGATAAAATCAGCTTAATGGAGTCATAATGCAAACTATCTGGACAATGTACAAAATACATTTAGATCCTGTATAAATAAAATCCATTTTTCCCCCTGGATATTCTTATGTTTATAATCATTAGTCCCTTTTCTAACTGGATGATTTTATAGTCATATCACATGTTAAGTATTGCAGTTCTCAAAAAGACCCTTAACAATTGTTTATGTATGGGATATAAAGCTACATCAAACTCTGAACCTTCTTGTGAGGCCAATGAATTGTCCTGATGCCAAAGTCTTAACAATTATAAAGAATCATCTGGCTGATTAGTTTTTGAGAAGAAGATTTTTAATGATTTACTCTACATATTCCTATGTAAAACTTTGACCCCCCCCCCCCCCATTGTGGCCCACCCTAATTCCCGGGATGTCATTATTTTCACAACTTTGAATCTACACTACCTGAGGATGCTTCAAAACAAGTTTCAGCTTTCCTGGCTCATGAGTTTATGAGAAGAAGATTTTTAAAGATTTGCTCTATATATTCCTATGTAAAGCGTAGATCCCCCCATTGTGGCCTCACCCTACACCCAAGGGTCATGATTTTCACAACTTTGAATCTACATTACCTGAGGATACTTCCACACAAGTTTAAGCTTTCCTGGCTGATTAGTTCCTGAGAAGAAGATTTTTAAAGATTTACTCTACATATTCCTATGTAAAACTTCGACCCCCCCCCCCCCCCCCCCCATTGTGGCCCCACCCTACCCCGGGGGTCATGATTTTTCACAACTTTGAATCTACACTACCTGAGGATGCTTTCACACAAGTTTAGCTTTCCTGGCTTAATGGTTCTTGATAAGAAGATTTTTGAAAATTTCTCAAAATTTTTCATTAATTTCTAATTATCTCCCCTTGAAAAAGGGTATGACCTTTAATTTTCACAACTTAGAACCCCCTTTGCCTAAGGATGATTTGTGCCAAGTTTAATTGAAATTGGCGCAGTAGTTCTTGAGAAGATGTTGAATATGTGAAAAGTTTACTGACAGATGGATGGACGGACAGACAGACGACAGACAAAATGTGATCAGAAAAGCTCAATTGAGCTTTCAGCTCAGGGGAGCTATATATAGCTAAAATACTAGACAACATTGAGATGGTGACCATCTCAAAGAGCCCCACTTAAATAATGGACAATAGGAAGAAAAGCATTTCAGAGAATTTTGCTTTGACCTTAAGCTTAACCTATAACTTAAAAATTTTCCAGCTGGCATAAAACTTTTAATTCAATCTCATTACCCCTTACATGCAGGCATTTTTGTTCAACCTGAGCAAGATTAAGCAAATGGGAGATAATCTATGGTCTAAAACTGATTATAAAGAGATCTGGTATGACCTTCACATTGACTTGGTTCAAATTATAAAGTCACTGCACACCATTAACCCAAAAGATCTGTTAGTGTGAGGTAGGAGCCAAACAGGGCCAAGTGGATAGTACATATATGCTCTGAAAAAATAATTTTGCAAGATCTAATATGACCTTGACACTTGACCTACAAACATCATTCAACGTCTCTGCACACCCTTTGATCGTAGGCACTCTGTGAGTGAAGTTTGATCCAGATTGGACCAAAGGGAGAAAAGATATGCTCTTGACAAGGATTTTTCATTCAAATCTGCTATGACCTACACATTTGACCTTAAAACTTGGTTCAAGGTCACAGCACACCCTTTACCTAAATGCACTCTGTAGGTGAAGTATGAGCCAGATTGGGCAAAGGGGAGAGAAGATATGCTCTGGAGAAGAGATCTCGGACAGACAGACGGACGGAAGGACGGACGGACGGACAGACTGATCACTATAGGGTGTCCGCAAAGCGGGGCCCTAAGTATGGAGGGTAATCGTGTTCAAAAATCCAGACATGTAAACTTGTAAATCCGAATATGCAATCGTGTTGATGTGTGAGCCTGAGTATGAATGAGTGTCATTTTAATCTTATTACCTAAAAATCTCGGGGATAAACACTTTAGAGTTGACCCCACAGACCTTCAATCTAATTTTCATACAGATGCTTAATTGCAGCTGTAAAATGCTGTTTGTTATTTACATGTAACCTGCTACTTTAATACACACTTTCCATTTGTAATCTCTGCATTTGTATTTCCGCTTTCTGAAATATCACGGCTGACATCTTACAAATTGACAAATGTAAAGTCTTCAAGTTTGTCGAATTTTGACATGACCATATATGGAAAGAGTGACGTCACTGATTGAAAAAGGCTAGCTGCAGGTAAAGGCATGCCGTATTTGCCGGAATAGGGCCGGAATATATTTGGTAGGTCTATAATCATGTTATCTCTGGATAACATCATTTCATAAATAGTATTATTTTTCGGAAAATTAAATATGAGATTGGTGTACATTTTATCAAGAGAATGTATAAAAGATACGAGTAAAGAATTCGATCGGCTTCAGATATCCTCTTAGAACTGAAAAAAAATTACATTTAAAGACTTTGTATCAAGATATATACGCATTTTTATTCATAGGGGTCGGAACCCGGGGGGGGGGGAGCCCCCCCCCCCCACTTTTTTTTGCCAAGTTAGACCTAACCATTAAGAACATAACGACAGGGATAGTTAAGCCCCCCCTCCCCCCACTTTTTCCTCGCAACAAACAAAATTGTTCCTTAAAAGACCTTAAAGAGAATGAAATATTAATACTGATATTGAAAATTGGAGTCATAGTAGGTATATTAGCACACCCCCCCCCCCCCCATCCCCCAAACACTGCGGATTAGAAATTTCATGATTTGGGGGGGGATTGGGCAGGTAATTAAGATTGGAGTTATAGGTAAACCCCCAACCCCTCCAAGGATTATGGTGTTCATGATTTTGGGAATTCTTGTCAAGATTTTTTTATGATTAGTTTAGATGGCAGGTCGTTTATTCTAACTAATTCAGAAAAATAACAAGAGTAAAGCAGTCAATGTGACAGCAAAACGGGTTTTCTTTTGTGGGAACATAATCCATAATCCATTTGTCAATCCTGAATTGATAAATACTACCTATCCAAAGAAATGGGGTACTCTATATGCAATGTTTTTGCCCCAAAATGACTAAGTTCAACAGCTGATATTTTTTCATGAATTATCAGAAATCAAAATCCAAGTAATTTGCATACCACTGATATATATATTTAATTGATCTGCAAAAGAACAACTTAATACCTATCTTGAAAACTGTTCGAGGACTTATCGGTACAATAAGGGTACCTTTTTGACAGCCACTCGCCCGCCCGCCATTTTAACTATTTCAATAATCGAAACCCCGATAAAATTGTCTCTCAAAATTCTTAGAATTCAGAAGCAATGGAGTTACATGGGACCTCACGGCGGTCTTCAAACCCCATGCCGCTCAAAATATATTTACCCACTTAGGAAATTTCTTGATCCGTCTTATTTCTAGAAAAGAGTACGCATTAATTTATATTCAAGTTTAAATTACATGTCAGTTTTTTTTAGAGAAATTTTATATGATATTAGGCATTTCATTTTATAATACCATGAGAATTATATTACGGAAATAAGCGCATTCGTCACATCGGCAACCTCTTCCTGTTTGGTCCAGTTTCAATCATACCTCAAATTTTTTCTAAAAATAATACCGGTGTTTTCGATAGAAAAGGTGTCGTTCATTAAAAGCTTATTGCAACAGTTTAGCTAAATATTATGTTTTACGTCCATTCCGGCGATTACGGCATGCCTTTTCCCGCAGCAAGGCAGTTGCCATATAAGGTCATGTCAAAAATCGACAAACTTGTAGACTTTACATTTGTCAATGTGTATCATGTCAGATTGGCTATTGCTGAGCCTGAAGTTACAAATGCAGAAACTACGGATTGAAAGTGTGCAAAATTGAAGGTTTAATTAACTAATGTAAACAATAAAGTTGCAAAATGTGCATCTTGCGAAGGAACTGAGTCAAATCTTACACGTGTTTATGCCCGAGTTTTATAGGTTACACGATCAGAATTACACATATTTATACTCAGGCTCACACATCAACATGATTGCATATTCGGATTTACAAGTTTACATGTCTGGATTTTTGAACACGAATACCCTCCATACCTAAGTAACAATATGGTACCGTTTTGAACAAAAGTCACAATGCAAATGAAACGCTGCGCAAAAGTGTGCATAATTGAACTGTACTCAGCCTTGTTTGAGGGGCATGGTCACGATTTTGGTCAAAAATTATTTTTTCGATTTAAATGTTTACAATGCTTCAGTAATAAATTTGAGGGTCATTTGTTGAGTTTTAAGTAAGTTACAGAGCTTACAATTCTTCGCTATGTAAACAAAGCTTTTGTTTACATTTTGAATGTTGAAGTGAAAATTCCAGTTTTAAACACAAAATGAATGTGTTAATCGTTAGGAACTGTTAATTCATGCTTAAAATGAATAAGAGGATAGACAAATCAGTTTGAAAAAGATTTTTACTGGTATATTGAATCTATGTAAACAAAAACAGCACGAGCCTTGTTTACAAGACGAAGAATTGCGAGCCCTGTATCTTATCTAAAACTCAACGACTGGCACCCAAATTTCATTTGATCATTAGAAATGCATTCATAAAGCATTGTAAATAATAATCAAAGTACTGAAGTACTGACGGGAGTTGATTTTATCGATTATCATTTATTCAAAATCAACGATATGTGATTTTGCATGGCAAGAAGTATCGGTAATCAAAATATTTCTGAGAATTTGTATGGATTCAGGCAAGATTGAACTCTTGTCTTGTTCAACCAAACGCTCGGCTGTCTCCGTTTATTTACGACAAGCAAGAGAGACTCTGTTTTGTCGGATATTAACGGAGACAGCCAAGTGTCTGGTTGAATGAGAGACTACATTGAATTCTAGCGTAGGAATACATACGACTTTAAAAAATATCTAAACTGTTTGTACAATTTAAAATCTTACTATTTTCATGGTATTAATAAATAAGTTTTCTTGAAAAACAATGCTTCACAATACATAGCATCGAATTTACCGATTATTTTCAAGAACTAAGCGTTGTCAGCAGTTTTGATTTGTGCTTAGGTCCAAACACTGTTTCACTTTCGCTTTGCACGAGTAAGTACATAGGAGTGTTGATTAAAATCAACTTCCAAAAACAGAAAAATAAAATTTGACCAAAATCCTGACCATGCCCCTATAATGTCAACAATTTACAATGATCAAATTCAAGAATGTGGCAAAACAAGGTAAAATTACACCTTATTCATTTTGTGTGAAATCGGCAAGCACTTTTTCATGGGAGCACTAAAATATTAAAGTTTTTGATACGTGTACCGCTTCAATCATTTGCAAGTCATTCATTTTTAGAGTTTTAAGGATGAAACTGATTTTAAATGAAATTTCGGAGTTGATAGTTGCCAAGAAATCTTTATTAAGACCAGACAGACACACATGGGTAAAACAGTATACCCCCTTTAATCCTCTGAGTATAATAAATATATAACCATGCAGTGTCCTATTCCCCCCCTGAAAATGAATATCATCAGAAGGAGGGGTTACTTGCTATATTCATTTTATTATTCTTTAGTTGTTTTCAATTTTGGCCTGCCAAATGACCCTTCATTAAACATTCATATGAAGTTGAACACAGATCTTACTGATAAAGCATTGAGAGTTTAAGAAACCAGATGTGAGATTTTTCTAAAGAGAAACTCAATCCAAATGTTTCAGAGATAATATATATATGGCAATAAAACCATGGGCATACTATTATATTATCTTGGGTCAGACTAGGAATAAGAAACAAGCTATTAATTTCACTGGTCAAATCAAGTTATAACCAAACTCTTCAGTCCCTCGAATGTATCATCCCCTGGTCAACCCATCAGACAGGATATACGGCCCAACCATCTTATTTATAATCAGCCATAAACAAGGTGATTATGCATACACCACATATCAACACAAAAATGAAAAAAGCAGCACTGGTTTTTTATGAATCATAAAATTGTTGGGTGCAACCTCCTTCTCACTGAGAAGGCCAGACTTTCCCCTAGTCCAGGCACCGTGCGGCCCTATTCATTTCCTTGTCAGATCGGAGGCTCCTCCTATTTCTTCATCTGTCTGAGGACAGGCATTTATGGCTTAATCTTTGACCCTTTTTGACCTCAGCTGACCTGATCACTGTCCTAACATGGCCTCAAATGTCTTAGCTGTCACTCACGACAAATTACTAAACTGTTGGTGGACCCTACCACAGTCAGAAGGACAGTAAGACACTCCATGATTTCCTATTTCAGGAGTCTTATTTACCTGGTCTGATGGAAACAAGAACTTACACCAGTATCAGTCAAAATACATAACTAGAGTAGTCTTACATCTGGTCTGATAGATCATGGAGAGGAGGATTTTTAAAAAAAACTTTTCTTACTATATTCCCTTTTAAAAATTTGACCCTCCTCCCCCATGATGCTCCTCCCTAACCCCCAAGGCTGAGATCATGATTTAAACAAAATTCAATCAACACTATTCGAGAAAGCTTCCACACAAGTTACAGCTTGTTACATGGATATGAACAAACTTGAATCTACACTATCTGGGGATTCTTCCACACAAGCTTTTCAGGCCAATTGATACCTGATGGAGGGATTTTTGAAAAATACCAACCAATTCCCAATAATTCTAAACAATCTCTCCTTTAAAAGGAATCTGGCTCTTCATTTGAACAAACTTGAAAGCCTTTCCTCTAAGGATGCTTTGCTCCAAGTTTTCCTGAAATTGGCTTAGTGGTTCTGGCAAAAAAGATAAAAATGTAAAAAGTTTATGACAATGACAAACAATGGACAAATTTTAATCAGAAAACCTCACTTTAGCTTTCAGCTCAGGTGAGCTATGAAAATATCTTTGAAGTTAACTATATGAGAAATTATTATATCTCACGGTCAAGAGCTAGTAAATGAAAGATCCCTACAGGTTTATGAAATTCAGGATATATATTCTTTAAATGATGCTTCATAAGAACAGCTGTGTTTGAAAGGGTGTACAGGGGCTTAAATTTTTGGTTAAAAATAAAATGAAATTTCATGTTTTTAACTGTCAGTTTCTATGTAATATGAAGGAAATATTTAAGCAAAAAAGTTTTGTCTATTTTTGAATATTTACATTTTCCAGTGTCTTTGCCTGTGATAACACTAAATATTGATTTTGTACTATATAACCCACAACTTCAAATGATGCCAAATTGAGGTGCCAGCGGGGTTTTCTTATTTATATTTAAATATTTAATCTTACGGTGGTTTAAAATTATATAAATATAAGTAATAAGGAATCATTCTTTGAATATTATGAGGTGAAAATTTCGGTTGGAGCGTGATCAAATCTATCATAAAGCCCTTCTGGCTTTATTGGAATTGATCAAGCCCCGACCGAAAATATCACCTCATAATACTCAAAGAATGATTCCTTATTCCTTAATTAATGAAATATATCTTGATTGCCTAGAGTCTCTCCAAAAACGGCATTCAACAAGCTCTAGACCTCGTGATTACTTTTCCTATGATTTAGTATATCGCAGAACTTTTTAATTTTCTGCATAATTCGTTAAAGCCATAGAGTCTGGAAAAAGATTTAACAAATCAATTCAGACATCATAATTGTATAGCACCAAAAACACACTCTGGAATCATTTACTAGATCTTGACCTTAAATGGAAAAGAACTGATTAAAGTACTTCAAATATTCTAGATTAAAAAATCTTATACATGTACTTTTGTACACCTCTTTCTATCAAAGTTCATTAATCATAACAATAGAAAAGGCAATGCCCACTTTCCAAACAATGGAAAACTCGCTCAAAAAAATAAAATTTTCTTGAAAATATTTATATACCTGTATTTTGTTTATTGTGTATCAATTTTACAGATGGTATCAAAACAATATCTGCCACCTAAAGCAGGCCAAACAAATATTTCCTTATTGACAGTCATCTAATTTTCACAGTTTTGAAGAACACAAATGATGTTTTGTTTCTCAAATCATTGAAATATTTTTCAAGAACAGAATACACAATATGATTAAGTTTTTCATTTCAGATAAACACCTCTATCTCAAGGCTAATCATTATCCAGATGGCATGTCACATATCATTCATGATTCTTCTGTTTTTAAAAGCTGATTTAAGATATAACAAAACCTATATTTAATTTTTGGTTTTTCAAGATCATGGGATACATTTCACCAGAAAAATGCCAAAACTAGAAGAAAAAATAGTGACCATCTCCAAAAGGTCCAATATTTAGCAAATGGCATAATAATTTATAACAGAGTTTTTTAAATCAGCCAGTCCCACCAGCAAAAGCGGTAATTTTTCTAATGTATAAGTAATGTTAGTTATCCATGTTAAATGCCTCAGCCTGTATTCCAATTGGAATATATCCCGTGGTAAATCCCTGTACACCCTTGATTGAACTTGGATAACAATTTACTTTATCCAGGTCCAATCGAGGGTGTTCTACACTTTCAAGATATACCATTTACGGATTTAATGCGACATCACATTTAATGCATTATGCTTTTTTACCTACGGAAATTAACACATGGCTAATTAGCCAATCAAATCTTGTGTTACAAGCTACATAGGAAAACGTTGTTCTTAAAATCCTACATAATGACCTGCAATATAAAATTGACCAATTCAAGACTTTTATCTCTTTACAAGCAGAATTTAAATGTTTGCAAACATCTTAAATCTGCTTTAACTAAATCAAAGTTTACACACATTGTAAGGGTGGGCTAATTAACAAAATAATGTTAGATACTCATGATATTAAGGTGACTCCCCGACTGCTACTAACCGACAGCTAAGATTTCCAATTTATTTTTCACTGACAAGCTATGTTTAAATTTCAATATATATAAATGATAACAAATTTAAAACCTATTTTTGGGGGGTAAATTTCTATTCCTTTACTATGTTTCGTCATTTAATGCGACCACACTCCATAAACTATATGGCTCTTGCCAACCACGAGAAGTGGTCGCTTGTATAGGATGACTTTCACTAAATGAGAAAATTAGATAGATTTTGAAATATCTGTCGAAGATTTTCAAGGAAAATTAGAAACACATATACCGTATTTCACGGAATTTAGGTCGATACTTTTTTCCCCTGACATGTGGACCTCGCCCTATTCATCGCTTCGCCCAATTTATGTTTTTTTTTTTTTTGGTTGGAATTTTGCAAAAATTTATGCAACCCTCCAATAAAATCATGAGTGTTTACTGTAATACTGCTTGAATTTCTGTGTAAAAATCGTATGGATTTTAATCAATATACTGTAGTAATTTATCATTTAAACAAAATTAAATGTAAATAGATTTATTTCTTCTTACATTTCTTACTTAGATCACTGACTGAATCATTAAATGCTGTCATGCATTTTGATCGTGTGCTTACGATAAACAGGAAATCGATTTCGTGCGGTAAAAGTAAAATGAGAACCGTACAAAGGGTAATTACGGGGGGAAATATCGTCGGGTAGAAATAAAAAAAAAACAATTTGTTTTCATAATAGAATACATGAACAAGTCTTTTTCTGTATATTCAACATAAAACTTTCGATGAAATTTTAGCCAGGTGTCTCTGAAATCAGTCTGGGTAGCGCTGACTTTATTTATACACAGTTGAACTCTCGGCACGTGCTACTCATGCCTGCAGGCTTCAATAAGATCAGAGGTTGACTCGTGTGTATATACACAGTAAAAAGTCACATAGAGACACAGGGTGGCACGTGCTACCGTAGTCATGCCTCCAGGCTAGGTAACTATCCCCCGGTTAACACCAGTTTGTACACATGGCAGGGAAGTAATAAAAAACGATCTTAAATTAAAACCGGCCGTACTGAATTATTTGGTTTGAAAATTTTGACGCAATTTCAGACATTTTCTTACGATGTTTTCAAGAAATACATTTTATTTCCCTTTTGTTTAAAACTGTGAAATAAGATTAAAGGCTACTATATGATAACGTTATTGGTTTAAACCATTTATTCATTAGAACTAGCGGTAATTTTTCGACCAATTCTTCGAAGTCGACCTATTTATACTTTTTTTTTATTTTATGGCTAAAAACGGCCTCCTTCGCCCAATAAACCGTATCGACCTAAATTCCGTGAAATACGGTAACTTGATCAAATACGCTGCCAAATATTCACAATTATCATATATCTATGATAGAAAATATTGGATGAATCTATTTCACCGTCCATTGTCTATAAATAACAACTGCTCTGTTTTTTAAAACTGTTAATGCTAATATGAATACACAAACCAATTTCTATTTTTTAAATTCCATTTTATTTCAATTTAACCGTTAATACATGAGGACATCTGCATCCTTTTGTTAACAAACATGACTCGAATCAAAACGAAAATCCACATGTCAAGCAGCCATTTAATATAAACATTTTAAATTATTGGTATACTGAGCCCAATTTTTTTTTGAAATTTGTTTTCCAAAACAATAAATTAATAAATAAATCGAGGAAGGCCATTTTGAGAGAGACAGGGATGAGAATCTAAAAAATAATTTTATGTGGCCTGGGACAAGCAAGCTTTGTGTCAAATTTTAGCTTCTAATTATTTCCATTAATACAAGACATGACACAGACTGGAATCAAGCATTTTTTAAACAATGACCTAGAACTCTCTCAATTGACTTTGGGTCAAGGTCATGACACATCCTCAAGTTATAAGCAATATTTATGTGAATTAAGAACTTCCAATACTTGTTCATAAGAAAGATAAGGACCTAACACAAATTTTGCCCTTTTTCTGCCATTGACCTTGATCTTGCCCAAATGACCTTGGGACAAGGTCACGACACACCCTTAGGTCATAAGCAATCTTTGAGTGAAGTAAGAGCTTCCAATGTTTCTCCATTAAAAAGATATGGACCAGTCACAAATTATGCACTTTTTCTGCCAGTGACCCTGACTTTGACCTAATGACATTAGGTCAAGGTCACGACACACCCTTAGGTCATAAGCAATCTTTGTGTGAAGTAAGAACTTCCACTGTATCTCCATAAGAAAGATATGACCGGACACGAATTTTGCACTTTTTCTGCCATTGACCTTGAACTTGCCCCAATGACCTTGGGTCCAAGTCATGAAACACCTTAAGTCATAAGCAATCTTTGTGTAAAGTAAGAACTTCCAATGTTTCTCCATAAGAAAGATATGGACCTGACACGAATTTTGCACTTTTTCTGCCATTGACCTTGATCTTGCCCAAATGACCTTGGGTCAAGGTCATGACACACCCTTAGGTCATAAGCAATCTTTGTGTGAAGTAAGAGCTTCCAATGTTTCATCATAAGGAAGATATGGACCGTACATGAATTTCGAACAGACAGACGGACGGACAACGTGATTCCTATATATCCCCCAAAACTTTGTTTGCAGGGGGTATAATAAACTTCTTCTGGTTTTTTTATCTGACAGTCAAATATGGTCCTGTGAATATTTGTTCACACGGATAAATTTCATAAAATCACCAGTCCACTTGATCAGTGATTGTTTTTATTTTAAAAACTCTGTGATTATTTATACCCTACTTATTCTGATGAAATTTCTTGCATGAAGTTTTACTACCATATTCATTATTTCAAGATTTAAAAATCAATCCCTTACCACCTCGATTTCCTCAGAGGTTTTTTTTAGAGTTATCAATTAATTAAAAGACTTAAAGATTTTCAATTATAAAATCTTATTTATTGAAAAGTGCCAGATTTATAAAACTTTCCCACATTATAGTATTTCTGTCCCATGGATTTTTTAAACTTAGGAATACATGAAAACTATTCACCAAATGGTGAAAGTAAAAAAAATATTGACCTTCTGCATTGATCCAGGGTTTAAATATATCGAAGTTGATTAGATTAGCAAATTTGGGTATACATATTAGTGTAGAAAAAATAATTGGAAGAAATACAGTATTTAGACTGCATATGTGGGTTTTTTTACACCCTTTTAGTAACTTTGTAATAAAAAATTCCATGACTACCTGGAATATGAAAGCCAGTTGTACTTTTTTCCTTGGTTTTACACCTTCTTTAGTGTCAATACAAGAAAATAATGCTGCCTTAAGAGCCAATTAAGCATTTTGGCTATAATTAATGTCATAAAATCAAAGTTTTAAATCTCAGAAACATTACACAGAGAACATAAGATTTGAATAACATAAAACACAAAAGAAAGTTATAACTGCACCAACAACTAAATAAAAATAACAAGAGTTCCAGGGGCCACATCACTCACCTGAGCAACAATAGCATTACTATAAGCTATTAAATACAAAATACTACATAGTATATAGGCAATTCAGTAGAGAAGACCTTGTTTAAATTTTTCAAATTTCTCCACATATAAAAAATAAGGCACTTTTGTTGTCTCTGTTAATTCAAAGATTTCTAAAAAAAAAAAAAGCTTTCCTATTCCTATCTAAAAATGTAATCCTCATTGTCACCCCCCCCCCCCCCCCCCCTACCCATGAGATCATGATTTGAACAAACTTGAATCTTCACTACTTGAGGATGCTTCGATTCAAGTTTTTTATTGCCAACTGGTTTTTGAGAAAAAAATTATAAAGGACTTTTCCTTTTTATTCCTCTGGAAAAAATAAACCCCCATTGTAGCCCTACCCTAACCCTGGGGATCCTAATGTGAACAAACTTGAATCTACCGTATTTTTCGGGGCATAGGCCGGTATTTTTTTCCACCGATGAGCGAGCCCCGGCCTATCCCCCGGGATCGGCTATTCTTAGACTCAAAGTTAAAAAAAATTTAACAGTAAAATATAAAATCCACTGTTTTTATCCGTTGTACTGTTGTAGCAATTTATTATGAGGGTTGGTTTTTTTCATCCGTTTGAACTATTGTTCGATAGTTGTCCAGTTGATAATTGTTGTAATGACATCATGAGTAATAAAATGTACAGTACTGTACAAGGTATTTCTTTACAATCCCAATTAAAAGAAATTTTTTCCCACGTTCGTATATGAACCCTGTAAACTATTATTGCGTAGTAAAAAAGAAAACGAAACCGGGTAGAATGTAATATTACGGAATTTTGGTGAATTCTTCATGTCTGCGTTCGTAGGAATCACTGGTCTTGGGTGTAGAATAAATCAAATGCTATGTGTTTTTACAATTAAATTTCTGTTGGATGAAATAACGGTATTCTGGTGTCGTGTGTATATACAAAGGTGTGAAACCCGTGACTAAAACACAGCCTGGGGGCACGTAGCCTAGTGTACACCGTTACATTTCATTGCATTAACTGTGTTTTTAACATTACAACTTCTCTGCATAACGACAAGTCACTATTTAATTAATTAATGGAAAGAACACAAATTAAATATTTTATGTTTGGTATTTCGTTTTCTCATTCATAGCGATTACGGGGGATAACTCTATTTGAATATGAAACCACGTATTGAGCTAATGGACGCCATACCCCGTATTTACAAGTAGCTTTCAAAGTATAACTTGATTAAATGAGATTTAGCAATAAGGTATTAATAAAATATAAAAGGTTTGGTAAAATATTATACTTAGTTCTACCAGACAGAACCACGGAGGTTGGTGTTGCAATTAAATTTACACTATGTAAAATTACGATACACAACGATACAACGACGAATATGGAAGAGACCAAACAGCCACAAAACACAGATTAATTTTTAAAAATTGCTTGAAATATATATGTTAAGCAAATTTAATAACTTTAATTACTCTTTTGACTTTCTACATCGATATTCTGAAAGTATATACTTAATACGGTGACTTTCTTAATCAGCGGTCATACTTTCACTATAGTAATCATCGATTGAAAATCGGCTTATCCCCCAATTAGGCTAGTCTAAGGATTTTTCTTGAATTTTGTCTAAAAATTAGCAATTCGGCCTATGCCCCACATCGACATATGCCCCGAAAAATACGGTACATTACCTGAGAATGCTTCAGATCCATGCAAGTTTCAATTTTCTGGCCAAAGGGATTTTGAGAAGAAAATAATTAAAGGTTTTCCCCTATTTATTTGACTAACTGCATGTATTTTATTCCATATAATGTGAAACATTCTTGTATTATCATTATAACAACAATGATGTTAAGAAAGCACATGGCCTAAATCTGACATTGATTTTAGTTTTCTCATTTAAGGTTGAATAACACACCTGGAATAAGTCTCTCAAATTAACAGTAAATCATTGATTATGAAAGACATAATGATGAGTAAACTGTACATATGTCAAATAAGCAAAAAATTTGCAGTTTGGGGTTAAAATAATGAATATATAAACAATATAATTCAGTAGGTAACAACAAAAGCCCCTGCATGATTTGAACTTGGTATGTATGGATCACAAGCCCAGCACTTTATCCACTCATCTATGGAGTAAGTTACATGTAGCTGTCCATAAAATTCTTTTGATAAAACAAAATGTCATTTCGATCAGAGGACAGCCAATTTGTGCTGTGTTATTCCACCTCAAATAAAAATATAAACAAAATTCTAAGCCATTGGGAGAAGTGTTTCATTATATGACCATCAAAACTAACACTAGGAGAACATTCTTCATGACTAACAAAGGTCTTCTCTATATCAAATCATTCAAAACATTGAAAATACTGTTGAATCTTTAGAATTCGTGGTGGCTCAATTTTTGTGGTATTCGTTGGTAGCCCTCACCCACAAATTTACATCAACATAACTAATTATGAAAAATTTAGTTATCCTACTGACACTGAAAATCGATGCATCCACGAAATTACATCCCCACGAATAAGCAAAAAACCCACAATCCACGAAAATTGGCCCCCCTGAAATTAAATGATTCCACAATAGCTAAGGGATTTTCAATCATTTGTTAAACTCCCTGTGATAATAAATTTACTTCACATCAACCATTTGCCTTTAACATAGGAAATCACAGATTACAAATCTCACTGAGATAAGGCATCACCTTAATGAGGAATCACCTTTATGAGACCACCTTTATCATATAAGAAAACTGTAATTGATGATTTTGGATATTCATGGATACTGTAGTGTGGTTTGACACAATATGTATATTATATATATACAGTACAGGCAACGCGGATCCCGTATTGGCCCGCGTTACCGTCACGGTATTTTTATCGTTCCCGCGATACACCATCGCGGTTTTTGATCGCGGTATGGATTGCGACCGTGATGACACCGCGACGGTGTGATTTACCGTTATTCTTGCTGCTGCTTGTTGTTTTTACTTTACCTGTACTGTACATTACAGGCAATGCGGGTCGCGTAAATCCACGTCAAATATGCGACTTCAGATTTAAGCACAACAGCTGCATTGTAAATAAATTGTGGTCCATATTATTATAAAATTAATAAATTATATTTATGAAATAGAATTTCATGAAATCGGAAACTACATTCGAATTACAACATAACATGATTATAACGCTGTTAAATTTTGTGATGTGTAGAAAAGAACACATATCTTTGTATTTGACGTGCTTATTTCAGTTATTATTTCTATTAGTTGATAATCCTGTTTTTATAACAATCTTAAAATTAAATATTTTTATTAGATGAACTCGTATCATGCAATGCAGAGCAATTTCATCTTCTCATTTTTTAAGTTGACACGCATAGCGCCGTAAACTGTCAATACATGTGTATGTTTTAAATTGAGAAATGAACAAATGTCGGGAATCAACTAACAAATCTTTTTTTCCATTCAATAATAAAATTATCATTCACATATAAGGTTGGTGCTGCGTTAAAGCACATGGAATCATAACGTGTTATCAGTATGCGTTTCCTGTGTATACATACAAAGTTTTAGTCATGATCATTTTCTGTGTATACATGTAGTGATTAACAAACTCAGGGTAGAAAACGACATGCCCTTGAGGGTTTTCACACCTATTCATGACAAATGAAAAAGTCTATATCGCGTACGGCTTCGTCTAATCGCACAACACCTTACAGGAGAGAGAGAGAGACGTTAAGGCGTAATTTAACGTACACTTATGTGAAATATACTAATATCCAATACTAAATATTCATAAAATTAGAATTCATGAAAGAATATGGTACACTGTGATTGAATCCATCATGCAATTTCAGATTCGAGTCCACGTGCTGCACCTGTCAATCAAATCAGCCCGCTAGCTCTACCACGTGTTTCCTCCATGATAAAGTTTCGTTCTATTAGTTTTACTTTTAATAAAGAAAATAAGAAGTGTGTTTAACAGTTAATTTTTTTCTACAATGTTCATGATGTATGATATACTGTGTTTGGAAAGTTTAATTCGTTGTGTTTTTTTTCTATCTCTCGTTTAGTTTGTAATGGAGGTTTTTTTGCGGGAAGGAACATCTTCAACACGTTTAGCGGTTAAAGAATGCAGTAAAAGGAATCAATTTTTTGATATAACTATTAGTAAAATTGTTTGATATGCATGTAGAATTCCTCTTGGTCAATCGTTACACAGATTATCTACCTGCCTCATTCCTGTGTATTCTGTGCGTTCAAGCGTAGAGAGATTTCCTGTCAGTGCGACGGTTTCACACCTTTGTGTAAAACAATTGGGACTAAAGTCAAATAAAGTTAACTTCGACAGTCATAAAGCGGTGGGGGGTAGTACTTTTATATTCAATAAGATTACATGTACATGCACACATAAAATGATATCTATACATTTACTGAAATGTTTAAATGTTTTTTTATCATTACTTATTTTTTGCATGAAATATCAACAGCAAAACTTTCAAAACATGTTCTTAATTTCTTTGAAATGTGTAAGAACATAAGAACGGTTTAAAAACATTTCCTTCTCAAAAAAAATTATCTAGTTATTCTGTTGAGAGAGAGAGAGAGGGGGGGGGGCGGGTAGCTGGTACACCATCACGACACCATGACAAGGGATACCCACAATATCTTTCGATTACATAATTTTATGCAACTCTGGGTATCTCTAAGGCTCCTTACTCTCTATTTGTTATAATTCAGTTCAGAGAGATACACGTTGATTTGATTTTTCGCATTACAATGGGGCGTATTCGAAGGTGGCAAAGAAGTTGATGAGAAAGGAGAGGCTGGTAGACACTCGGTATCTTCCATCTCTCGCAGCTTGGCCCTCATGTCCTGCTCACATCCAGCATGCAAGACCACAGCTCGATCGACTTCCTCAGGCTGGCCCCACTGAACGTCATACTCATTTCCACACTGAATATTCAAGTCAGACTGAGTCTTGAAGAACACACGGCTTCGCACTTAAAGATTGTCGTCGCAAACGTAAGGCACTAGAAAGTGGGAATCCTCGCGCAATGACAAACGACGAGCCATACATGTACCTAAAGTAACGCAACACAAATTCACTAAAACGTGATTTCACAAAAAATGTTCTTTACACGTAGAAGACCTTGTAAGAAATGAACGGAACGTGCTAAAAATACCGGGTTGGTAATTTTATAGGAAGCCCTAATTTTTAATCACTTGCTCATCATTAGTTGACACGCATGGACTTCAACAACAAACAATACAAATGTAGGCGGACCAATTAATTGTTAAGAAAACACAATCACACTGCGTACACATTTATAATTTTATTGGCAATTAAAATCATTTCTTGATAATTTTTAATTTAACGACCTTCTTAAAATATGATAATGGATTTGAAAATATTTTTTTGCAATTGCTGCACAAGTATTAAAAGTATTAAATTAAATACTTTTATAATTTATTTAATAGCTATGAAATAAAAAAAAATAGTAAAAAAGACTCCAAGTATTTCGATTATAATCTCTGTCAAAATCTGGTTAAATATCGTCATTAATTATAAAGAAACATGCAATTTTTTTGTCATTCAGGGAGATAACTCCCACTTGTATACGATACTTTTCCATCGATAATTTTACCGTGGCGGGGAAAGGTAGATGATGAGTTTACCGTGATGGGAACGCGGTATACCTGTCTCACCGGCCGATCACCTCGATGTGTTTATACCGTGACGGGGCGCGGGAAACACGGGATCCGCGTTGCCTGTACTGTATTATACAAAATTGTATAATAATCATATGCAAATTTCAAATGGTATTGTATGATACAATTTTCAATACACTACTATAAAATATGATATTGAATCCTATGATACTATACAATATTGTGCCATATGATATATCATATGATACAATATAATGCTGTAATAAATCAAGATACAATATGATAAGGTATCATATGATAGGTCATTTTATTATACTTTCACGTCACATACTGAAATCTGATTGGTTTAGAAGCAGTTGATAATCCGTTCTATTACCCTCGGCATTAGCAACACACTTAGCAACAGGTAACACAACCAATTGTTACATGCGCGTAAATCATGCGCGTACGGTTCGCCGTAAGGTTCATGTCATTTCTATATAAAAGTAGTAAAAATTTCTCTAAAATTAAGACATTCAGTATAATCAAATAAATAGTGCCTGTTTGGGAGGATAACAGTTGAAATTGACACCCCTCGAAAACCATTGTCAACCTCTGCTTCGCGTCGGATGACAATGGTTTCCTCGGGGTGTCAATTTCAACTGTTACCCTCCCAAACAGTCACTATTTATATAGTGTCAAGATATGACATTCTATCATAATATCATACAATATTGTATCATGTTATACATGATTGTGTTATATCACATAATACAATATCATAACATATTATATGATACAATATAGAATCAGATAATCAATTTCATATCACATGATACATTACAATTTTGTAACATATGATATTATATGATATAGTATGATATTATATAAATAGTGCCTGTTTGGGAGGGTAACAGTTGAAATTGACACCCCGAGAAAACCATTGTCAACCGACGCGAAGCAGAGGTTGACAATGCTTTTCAAGGGGTGTCAATTTCAACTGTTACCCTCCCAAACAGGCACTATTTATTTTGTTATACTGAATGTCTTAATATTAAAGAAAACTTTTAAAAAATTACTGCTTTTCATTTCTTTTAATAATTGATCAACAATAAACTTCAACAAATTCATATTTTGAATATTTTGTAAATAATAAATTAAACAGTTCAACAATGATTTAAAATGTTCAACAATAAAATATTGAAATTGGAATTCAGTTCATTTTGGAGTTTGGAGTTGATTTAAAATTGTTCAACAATAAATTATTGAAATTGGAGTTCAGTTCATTTTGGAGTTCATTTTTGAGCGTAGAAATTGAAATTAACAGTGGAGTTATTTATACGTGGACAAACTAGTGGTGGCATCATGTTTGAACTCTGAGCTTTCAAAACATTGACTGCTTGTTGCTGCTGTACAACAAAGCTGCTTGATGAGGACGAGATTTCATCAAATGTTGTGTCATTAAAAATTGCATCAAGATCCTCTTGTGTTAGAGTTGAAAGTGAATTTTCTTGATCGTTGTGGGATTCCGTAGGATTCTTATTTACAGTTCCCAAAGCTGAGCTAAGACAATCCGACATTTGCCTTTTCTTTGGCTCGTTAAGTCGACATGCATAGCTTCTAATTGATGATTCATTTTTGTGTCCTGAAGCACGCATAATGTGTCTTGCCTCCATCCCTGCTTCATCCATAGCTGTTATAGCTGTTGCACGAATTGAATGGTTAGTATATATGCGAGACAACTTGGCTTTCTTGGAAATTTCAGACATAAGGGAAGCTAGAGTGTTTTTTCCTAATGGAGATCTGCAGAACCATGTAGTACTTTCTTCTGAAAAAGCCTCTAATGGACGCTGCCATAACGCATCTAATTTCTTGTGAAGTTTTGACAAATACTTTTTAAATGAATTCACGGGGCACATGCTTCCTAATTGTGGCTGTGCATACATTCTTCCTTCTCCAATTGTTTCATTGGGTGCTGCATTGGATCTGAAATTTATGTACATGTATTAACAATCATTAAAATCATTATACATTAAATGTGTTTTAATAACATAATAATAAATCATTTATTCTTCCTTTTACAAAATGTAATAAATAATCTTTACCCGTGATTTTTGTCAGCTTCATCAATTGCCTGGAACACATATTCTCTTCCAGTTGCATCAGTTTCAATTCCAAACGTTTCCTTAGTCATTTTCCGAAGGTTCTCCCGACCTCGTCTGCATAGGTAGAACATTAGATCAAACCAGACTTTGCTTTGTAATCCACAAGGTGTGTTAACATTGAATACAATGGTCTCAGAATTAAACAGTTTATTTAGGTCCTCTGTGGAAATGGCTGGTTTATGATCCACGGATCCGATACCCTTCTTTTTCATGTCCGTGATGGCTGCCTTGAAAACTACTTTTGATTCGTGGAATTCTGAGCCATGAATGTCAATTTTGCAAGTGTCTTTTAAATATTTAGAAAGACCATATTTTATGCTGTTCAATGAACTCACTTTTAGGTTCGTTCCTGATTTTGTCCTAATGGAAACATAAAAAAGTCGCAGATTCTCGTTGAGTTCTTGCTTGGATAGACCCTCGAACTCCCCGCTTCCTCTTTTTTCAATCAGGAAGGTTCGGAATAGACTGACAGACCTATTAATAGTACGTTTAGTACTAACAGAGTCTTTCTCGTCCAACAATTTAGCAATATGGGACTCTTCCACATTTGCGAACATGATTTTCCCTCGTGAAAGTTCGTCCAAGTTGTCGTTTGTTTTCTTTAATCAATCATACTCGAGCGCACGCTTTGATAAACTCTTTATTTATTCGCATTACTTCAAACGCATAACTGACTTCTTTAGGAATGACGTGAATTCTACGGCGAACCGTACGCGCATAATTTACACGCATGTAACATTTTTTAATGTTACCCGTTGCTAAGTGCGTTGCTAACGCTGAGGGTAATATAAAATATTATTAACTGCGTCTAAACCAATCAGATTTCAGTATTTAACATGAAAGTATAACAATATATTATAAATCATGATATTGTATCATATGATAATCAAGCCTGTCAAGTGCATAAGTTTCATAAGATGCACCATGTATGCAAGTTTGTTGAAGTAAGGACCAGTAATAACCATCAGAAGACACCTTCTTAAAAAAAATTTTAACCAGCTTCAAAGACCTCAACCTCCTCCAGCATCCGAAACCTATGGCTCATATTCAGCATTGTGGTAACACACTTTGAAAAAATTACGCACATTGAAAAAATTTTCAAAGTGCGTTAAATTTTTGACAAAATCAACACACTTTGAAAAACTTTTTCAAAGTGCATTATGAAGGTACATCAACATTTTTTAGCATCGACACTCTTAAATCTCTTTGAAAAAATATTTTAATATCACAAATTCTGGAACTGAATTTCTAATTTGTTGACAGTATGATAATTTCTTAACACTCGTGAATCTAATTTAACGTATTTAGAATGGGGATGGGGGTTGGGGTTAACCAAAGATACAGGTCAAATACCAGTGCATCAATTAATTGATTACAAGAGGAAGGTCCCCTACCTCTCATTTTTCCTTTCAAAACATATATTCAGCAACTTTGGGTAAACATTTAAGATCGGAAAAAGAAATATACTCTTTATAAGAACAGGCAGTGTTATTGAAAAAACCAAGCTGGCCGAACAATAATTTTCCCATTGGTATGTTAAAGATTCAAGGTGTTTCAACAGTAACCCTCTTTTCGTATTCTAATCAAATAAATCACTTCAATAAAAGAATATTAACATCAACGAACATTAAATTATTATAAACTTAAAAACAAGCATTAGGATGTGGGTTAATTTTCTCGCACTGGTATTCTAAAAGATCATATTGTTTTTTATAAACAGAACTAAGGTATCCTTTTTTCACATCATATTTGCAATAAGCCAGTTGAAATATATTATACATTGATCTCCATCATTTATATATATATAAATCATATCCATTTGGGCATAGCCAAATATACTAGATAAGAGGTAAATTTGATGCATACTCAAAAAAGGAAAATGCAGTTGATAAACGATGAAGTTTCTGTTATATTGGATAATTCAAACCTCCCGAATTTTATTTTCTGTGTAAATTGTCGATATTGTCTTCTAAAAAGAACAAAGTTCTCATCTATAAACTGTGTATCAACTTAGCTGAGAATGCAATGAGTTCTTTTTTTAATATATCACATTCTGCTAAAGAAGGTTAAAACAATCATTTATTGTATATAAAACTCAACTACTATTTTTCACTAAACCATGAACATTTTTTTTAAAGTGCATTAATATCAATATCAACGCATTTTGAAAAAAAAATTTCAAAGCGCTTAATTTTTCAAATTTGCGTTGTAACACAGTATTCAAGCCTGTCAGGTGCATCAGTTTAATAAGACGCACCACCCATGCAAGTTTGGTGAAGTTAGTACCAGTAGCAACTTAAAAAAGGCGATTCAAAAAGCACCTGCTCCAAAAACATTAACTTGCTACAAAAACCTTAACATTCTCCAACATCTGGAATTCATGGCCCAGACTCAGCATCCAAGTCATTCAAGGCCATAAGTAATAACTTAGATACCTGCACCAAAAACTTAAACCAGGTCCAAACCCAGATGTAAATAAGTAACAACTTATTGTTAGATACAGGACCTGCAACAAAAACTTTCACCAGGACTGAAAAAATTGCATTTTCATCATTTTTAATTTGTTTTTTCGACTTTCTACAGTAACTTTTGATAAAAAAATATATATTCTCCCAAACTTAAACCTAGGGGGCATAACCTAAAATTCAACATTAAATACTAGGGATGGCAATCGGTTACAAAATTGATAATCACTTAATCACATGACGTTCTGACCGATTAACTGGTTCATTATCAGAAATTACTTTCTGGAAATACATCTTTTTTTATTTTATTCTCATATGAACATTTTTTTACATGCAAGAAGACTCAAAGTACGCTAATTTGTAGGAATGGTCATGTTTAATGAGAACATTTGATTTTCAAAAAATGAGAAAACAGTAAGCATACATTACATGGATTGACAAATATTTTTTTTTTATAGTTATGCTGCATTGTCATTATCATCATATTAATCAGTTTCAGGTTTTGTTAAAAAATACTATCTGATCTAAAACGACAGATGTTAATCGGCTTCGAAGTCTGTAAACAATAATGCCTGTCGTAGAAAATATCCTTTCAGAGGGCATTGATGTATCTGGTATTGATAAATATCTTCTTTGCAAAATTTGGAAACATTACTTAATTTTAAGACAACTATTTGAGAAGATCAATGTTTTGTATTTCTTTTTATTCAAATATTTCGACACTTCACTTTTCGATTCGTTCAGCTTGTCTTGAAACACTGTAAGAAAATCTAATGATCTATTTATATAGCTTTATTTTCTTTTTTTTAAGGGAGGACGGAGGTTTTACTTCGCTGATGGTCTGGAGTCACGTGCTTTTAATCAATGTTAAATCATCCAGCAGAAGCAGGAGTGTAATTTTGAAACTCAGTATAAATCTAATGCTCCTTTCACAGTTGTATTGTGAGGTCTATACAATGAAGACTTGTATGATTTTGAAATTTTCGAGAATAAAGCATCCACAATTCTAGCATTATCATGTACAAAAGCCATGACTTTACCACCAAAACGGCGACAGAAAGAATATGTATAGTAACAAATAGCAATTTCATAATCATTCACGCATGAATAAAAAAACCGGTGGACAATAATGACAATTGCATGTGTTTAAACAGTAATTAGCACCTTTAACTCCGGTACACATTCCCTTAATTAAGCTAGGAGGAAACAGATTACCCCCAAATTAAAGCTCTTAGCGATGTTTGAAAATGTTAAATTATGAATGTTCATAATTCTTGATGTTGAATTTAAATAAAATTGTGTCCGTTTTTTTTTTTAATTCCAATTAACTGATTACAAAATTTGTAACCGGTTACCATCGTTTCGACCGATTAATCGGTTAACTGGTAAGTGATTGCCATCCCTTTTAAATACACAGAAAACAAGAATTGAAGCAGACAATCATAACTTCCAATGTGGCACCTCTCTCAATTCTAACTTCCCCGGAGTTCCTTCAGGACAGATGTCTCTCTCACATTAACGCCCTCCTTGACATTACCAGCCCCCAAAAACAACAAAATCAAATTAGGGGACACATTACCATGCATAATTTTGTCCGAGTTGGAATTTACTACCAGGTTCAACTTTGTAACCTGGACGAATTCTGCATGTCTGGCCATGGAGTCATTAAGTACATCCAACAGGAATGGCACCACAAAGACGGACAATTTCTCCAAACCACGACCATCAACTGCAAGCGCGGGCGACTGACAGGTAAATACACCTGGTCACCCTCACTGACCATTGTACCTGATTCATAATGTCTATGGTTAAACAATGGGGCACTCTCAGACCATTAATTAGTGACCGATTAAAACATTGGTGTCACAAGCAAGGGAACTTAAATCAGGGAATAATACAGTAGTATTAATACACCAGTAAAGAAAATAACTTAAAGTTCACTACAAGGTGCACTTGCAAAAACATGCAAATTTTGAATTATCATAAAATAAAATAATCAAAATCAAATTTGTGAAGGACGAATCAGATCAAATAACAATGTAAGTAAACTTTCTAGTTGCTATAAATCATGATCACTCACTGGCCAGAACAGATTATAGCTAATCCATCTAACAGATCATACTAATCAGCTTTTTATTATCCTTCAGACAGTTTGACAGTTTCCACCTTCTGCAATGGTCTACCAGGCATCAATCTTTTCATGTCTATAGTGGTTCAAAAACATTGAATTTCCTGTCCAAACAAACATTTCATTGGTGACAAAAAATTCATAAAGGAAATAAATCACTGTAATTATTGGTCCTCTTTACATACAGATTTAATTAACAAGAGGCCCATGGGCCACATCGCTCACCTGAGGAACAATAGGTATGATAAAATCAGCTTAATGGAGTCATAATACAAACTTTCTGGACAATGCACAATAATACATGTAGATCCTGTATAATAAAATCCATTTTTCCCCTAGATATTCTTATGTTTATAATCATTAGTCCCTTTTCTAACTGGATGATTTTATAGTCATATCATATGTTGAGTATTGCAGTTCTCAAAAAGATCCTTAACAATAGTTTATATATGGGATATAAACGTACATCAAACTCTGAACCTTCTCGTGAGGCCAAAGAATTGTCCTGGGGCCAAAGTCTTAACAATTATAAAGAATCATCTGGCGGATTAGTTTCTGAGAAGAAGATTTTTAAAGATTTACTCTATATATTCATATCTTAAACTTCGACCCCCCATTGTGGCCCCACCCTATCCCCGGGGGTCAAGATTTTCACACTTTTGTATCTACACTACCTGAGGATGCTTCCACACAAGTTTCAGCTTTCCTGGCATATTAGTTTCTGAGAAGAAGATTTTTAATGATTTACTCTATATATTCCTTTGTTAAACTTCGACACCCCATTGTGGCCCCACCCTACCCCCGGGAGTCATGATTTTCACAATTTTGTATCTACACTACCTGAAGATGCTTCCACACAAGTGTCAGCTTTCCTGGCTGATTAGTTTCTGAGAAGAAGATTTTAAAAGATTTACTCTATATATTCATATCTTAAACTTCGACCCCCCATTGTGGCCCCACTTTACACCCAGGGGTCATGATTTTCACAAATTTAAATCTTCACTACCTGAGGATGCTTCCACACAAGTTTTAGCTTTCCTGGCTGATTAGTTACTGAGAAGAAGATTTTTAAAGATTTACTCTATATATTCCTATGTTAAACTTCTACACCCCATTGTGGCCCCACCCTACCCCCGGTGGTCAAGATTTTCACAACTTTGAATCTACACTACCTGAAGATTCTTCCACACAAGTGTCAGCTTTTCTGGCTGATTAGTTACTGAGAAGAAGATTTTTAAAGATTTACTCTATATATTCCTTTGTAAAACTTCGATCCCCCATTGTGGCCCCATCCTACCCCCGGGGGTCATGATTTTCACAACTATGAATCTACACTACCATATGATGCTTTCACACAAGTTTCAGCTTTCCTGGCTGATAAGTTTCTGAGAAGAAGATTTTTAAAGATTTACTCTATATATTCATATGTTAAACTTCGACCCCCCCCATTGTGGCCCCACCCTACCCATGGGGGTCATGATTTTCACAACTTTGAATCTACACTACCTGAGGATGCTTCCACACAAGTCTCAGCTTTCCTGGCTGATTAGTTTCTGAGAAGAAGATTTTTAAAGATTTACTCTATATATTCATATCTTAAACTTCGACCCCCCCATTGTGGCCCCACCCTACCCCCGGGGGTCAAGATTTTCACAATTTTTTATCTACACTACCTGAGGATGCTTTCACACAAGTTTTAGCTTTCCTGGTCTTATGGTTCATAAGAAAAAGATTTTTGAAAATTTCTCGAAAATTTTCATAAATTCCTAATTATCTCCCTTTGCAAAAGGGTGTGATCCTTAATTTTCACAACTTTGAATCCCCTTAGGCTAAGGATGCTTTGTGCCAAGTTTGGTTGAAATTGGCCCAGTAGTTCTTGAGAAGATGTTGAAAATGTGAAAAGTTTACACAGACGGACGGACAGACCGACAGATGGACGACAGACAAAATATGATCAGAATAGCTCACTTGAGCTTTCAGCTCAGGTGAGCTTAAAATGATTAAACCTTGCTTTGACATTGCGTCATGACCGATTAAAGCCTTCCTTTCAGAGCCCAAGATGTGAAAGGAAAAACCAACAACTAAATACAGAAAAAGCCTTAAAACAATTGACCGTCCTTTACATCTGCCTTAACATTGTTCGAGTCCAATTGGCCACAGCAGTTGGCTTCACTATCTCCAGCAATGCTCAAAAACTCTAAATTAACCAGATTATTTTGATTCGTACCATAAATATGCCTTTAATATAGATATATTTGATTTGTCTTGTAGTGTAAATATTACACACGACTATTCAACGAACTGCCTTTCTTAGTGGCTCCACGGAGACCTACTACCTAAAGGTTAAGGAGTTTAAGCCTACAATGCACTTGTACAACCGGTTTTTTTTCTATTTTGATCACATCTTATATATTTCTTCCATTATATCCATAGTGGCCAAAATTGCAATAACTTGGTAAAAGGCATGGATACCATAACAAAATTCTTCTTATTTTATTCCATTTATAAAGTTTAAAGGATAAATAACATTTTTATGATAAAAAAAATTCTTTGAAGCTGAGGATCAGAAAACCTTAACATGCCCATCCAACCTTTTGTTAAAAAATCTCCGAACTATTCTAATGACGTCTTTGCTCTGTATCTATTGGAAGAGTACTACAAGATCCTGGAAGGCTAACAGATATGTTGATAAGCAATACACATATTTCCAAAAAAAATTAATACACCTATCGACAACTAAAACTTTTAAATGTAATTAGATTATCACTTATGTTGCACAAGATCATCAAAATATAAAAGGTAACATCAATCACTCACCTGGAAGCCAGCTAAAAAAGCCTGGCAAATCAAAATATGATTATTGCTACCTGTAATATACATATGCAAACCAAAAACTGAATGAACAATTCAAATCTAGTTGAATACATGCATGCTGTTGAGCATTGTGTTAAAAAGCTACAGTCTTCTTTAAAGGGGCATGGTCACGATTTTGGTCATATTTTATTTTTCTGTTTTTATTATTTGCAATGCTTTATGAATGCATTTCTAATGATCAAATGAAATATGGGTGAGTTTTAAGCAAGATACAGGGCTCACAATTCTTCATCATGTAAACAAGGCACATGCCCTGTTTTTGTTTACATAGGTTCAATATACTAGAAAAAAATCTTTTTCAAGATGATTTGTCTATATTCTTATTCATTTGAAGCATAAATAAACAGTTCCTAACAATTAACACATTCATTTTAGGTCTAAAACTGGAATTTTCACTTCAACATTCAAAATGTAAACAAAAGCTTTGTTTACATCGCGAGGAATTGTAAGCTCTGTAACTCGATTATAACTCAAATGACACTCAAATTTTGGTTGCCTATTAAAAATGCCTCACTGAAGCATTTTAAACATTAAAATCGAAAAAATAATTTTTGACCAAAATCGTGACCTAAAACGGTTTAACAAGAGGACCACAGACCTTGATGGTCACCTGAGTACCATAGCCCTTCCATGGACCTGTCAGGGAGTCCCATGTTTGCATTTTAAGTATCATTTTGGATTCTTAAACCTTAATCCAAGACTCCTCTGACTATTACCACAAATTTATTATTTCATGTTTGCAAACATTGATTCATTAAAAAGGGGGATGGGGGCAAGAGTCACAGGAATCCCTTGGACTATTTATACCCTAGCTCCAGGGGTAAAAAAATTGGAAGCTTTTGGGAAAAAGAGACCTGTGGGCCTCATTAATGGTCAATGTACTTGAATATTAACAGATGCATACAGTTTATTGTTACAAGCATACAACGCACAGTAAATTCAAATTTTTGAGATGATTCAGAAGTTTGGTGAAGATATGACAAGTAATAACTTAGATACAGGACCTGCAACAAAAACTTTCAATAGGTCCAGATACCAATGCCAATGCCGAGGGTATAGCATAAGCTACCCCAACTTCGTCTTTGTGAGCTAAAAATTATGTGAAATATACTTAAGACTGCAAGGCAGACAATAGAAAAAATTTTGGTCAGAAATAGCAGTGCTCTGTTGTCTTTATTCCTGCTTTTCTTAATTAAGTTTAGTAGGTTTTAACATACCATGAACTTTGACATATGACCTACTTTTGCTAAAAGGAAGGAGAAGGCATCAGGATGAGGAAGCTCCCTGTGGATCTGTCTGTCTGTAGGGAGTCCCAGCAGGTCTTCAGTCGACTGATGCTGTAGTCATGTTGGCTGAGGGCCAACACTGCTTTGGCCTGTAATGAACCCAGCATTCCATTACTTTACAATGATATTGTCCATTTTTTTAGTCTTGGTTGTGGGGATTATCTGAGTGGACAGGAACACGAGGTGGATCCAATTTACCCAGCATCTTATAACTATACAATGATAACCAAAAGCTAGAAAGATGACATGTTCTGCAGTAATTGCAGGAGAAGTAATGTACTTATGAAGTGGAGCCAGGTTTGGGATAGCTTTTGTATAGTTTGAGGGGGAGGGAGGGGGGGGCATTTCCACATTCAATGAAAAGTAAATATTAACATGACTTCATGATGGATGGATGGATAATCTTGGAATTTCTAGTTTTCTCTATCACTCCAGCCATAATTTTCTAAATTCACTAAAAACATGCATCAGTAGTGCAAAGTAAGCTATTTTACTTACTGTGGAATCATTAAATTTCGTGGGGGCCAATTTTCGTGGATTGCTTAAATTTTACAGGTTCATGGGGACGTAATTTCGTGTATTCTCTTAAACCTACAAAGGATATATGACTTTATTACCCTAATTTATTAATTCGGGGAGGATGTTAATTCGTTGATGCGAGGTACCCACGAATTCCACGAAAATTGAGCCACCTCGAAATCTAATGATTTCACAGTATGTAGCATCCTTTCTTGAGTAAAACAACTGCACTAAATTACTAAAATGTGGTAAGTAATAAAAGCACAAGAATCACATCCATCTGTCCAGTATAAGTATATACGGGGATTCAGGTAATGATGGACCATGCACAGTTGACAGGGTTGAGGGCTTAAAATACACCACACATCATCAGACTACGCTTATACCATTCTCTGTCCCTGACAGCTAGGCTGGTGGTGCTGCATGAGATGCCTCAGTATGGCAGCTTTTACTGCTTTCAATATCTATTGGTTTGTAGATATAAACAAGTTTATTGAACCAATGACCTCATGTCACCACCAATCACTGTCCTACTTATTACTTCAGTCATTCACTGCAGGGCATATTATCTGACCAATCTCTATATAAAGTTATGAAAATGTTTGCAGTCTTATTAATTAGACAATGTAAAGTTACCTTCTGCAGCAGAAATTCCCTCGATCCTCCTTCATTCAATTGTTCTTGAGATAACATATGGCAATTGGGCAGCAATTTGGTGGCCCTTGGTACAAACCCCTTCATGACTGCAGTCCATCAAAAGGCGTTCCTTGCTCCATTTGAGGCTAAAAATGGAAGATCTTTTTTTTCTTTTTACACTGTTTTAGTTCCATAATATTAATCAAAGAATTGAAACCACTGAAAGCCAAGCTCTTAATTTTTGTTAATGTACATTTTTTAAGGGAATAAGAATGACCAACAAGTTTACTCTGAAAGCATATCTGATTCACCTAGATGAAGTAATAGTTATTTTAAATGAGGCAAAAAGCTACTTTGGCAAGAAAATGTCGAGATTAAAATGAGTTAAATGAAAGTAAACAGCAGTTATAAAGACCAAAATATATATCTTAAAAAGATAATATTCTGTTTCAATTAAATATTATCTCAAAGTATATTTCATTAACAAGGACATTTTGTACTGAGTTTGTAAGCAATAAATTTCATGTTTATAATGACACAGTTGAATTTGTGATGTATATGTGACTACTCATTAAACAAGTCCAGTACAATCACTATATTTAGCTACGTAGCTAAAATTACCTACTTACATGTAGGTACTAAACCTACCGAGAATAGCTAAATTTACCTACCAGTTAAGAAATGTTGTAATGAAAATAATAATAAACAAAGTCGCAGGAAGAAAACATGCGGAACACTCAGGCAGGAACGTGACGTAATGTTTTCATGAAAATAAAAGCATAAAACTGATACGTTAATGGTCAGTAAAAACAATTTACTTGGACAGTTCGCCTTTTGTTATTTATTGTATTGTGAGTTGTTTCTTCAAAATTAAGGCAACAATTTTGGAAGACCCTCATGCATACACCTCAAGGAACGTTCATCTGCATACCAGAAATGGAATGCCGTAAGAAGTTGCTGAAGCGAACGCGATAAAAATTGAGATACCCGTTTTGGGATGAAATGTACGGCGGGATTATACATTTTACATGTAGATCCTCATATCCACTCAAAACAATGTACAATTTTTGAGATTTAGTAGACTTGTCTCCCAAGAATCAATGTAAAAGAAAACTTTTAGTGCCAAAAAATATTATAATAATGAGTATGATATGTTTCATTTTTCATTGGATGGATGGGAAATAATTATTTTTTTTTTTGGCCAGACGTGAAACAATAAATAACAAGAGGCCCATGGGCCACATCGCTCACCTGAGGAACAATAGGTATGATAAAATCAGCTTAATGGAGTCATAATACAAACTATCTGGACAATGTACAATAATACATGTTGATCCTGTATAAATAAAATCCATTTTCCCCTGGATATTCTTATGTTTATAATCATTAGTCCCTTTTCTAACAGGACGATTTTATAGTCATATCATATGTTGAGAATTGCAGTTCTCAAAAAGATCCTTAACAATTGTTTATATATGGGATATAAACGTACATAAACTCTGAACCTTCTTGTGAGGCCAAAGAATTGTCCTGGGGCCAAAGTCTTAACAATTATAAAGAATCATCTGGCTGATTAGTTTCTGAGAAGAAGATTTTTAAAGATTTACCGTATATATTCCTTTGTTAAACTTTGAACCCCCATTGTGGCCCCACCCTACCCCTGGGGATCATGATTTTCACAACTTTGAATTACACTACCTGAGGACGTTTCCACACAAGTTTAAGCTTTCCTAGCTGATTAGTTTCTGAGAAGAAGATTTTCAAAGATTTACCATATATATTCCTATGTAAAACTTTGACCTTCCATTGTGGCCCCACCCTACCCCCGGGGGTCATGATATTCACAACTATGAATCTACACTACCTGATGATGCTTCCACACAAGTGTCAGCTTTCCTGGCTGATTAGTTTCTGAGAAGAAGATTTTTAAAGATTTACTCTATATATTCCTTTGTAAAACTTCGATCCCCCATTGTGGCCCCACCCTACCCCCGGGGGTCATGATTTTCACAACTTTGAATCTACACTACCTGAGGATGCTTCCACACAAGTGTCAGCTTTCCTGGCTGATTAGTTTCTGAGAAGAAGATTTTTAAAGATTTACTCTATATATTCCTATGTAATAAAACTTCGACACCTCATTGTGGCCCCACCCTACCCCTGGGGATCATGAATTTCACAACTATGAATTAACACTACCTGAGAATGCTTCCACACAAGTTTCAGCTTTCCTGGCTGATTAGTTTCTGAAAGGAAGATTTTTAAAGATTTACTTTATATATTCCTATGTTAAACTTCGACACCCCATTGTGGCCCAAACCTACACCCAGGGGTCATGATTTTCACAAATTTAAATCTACACTACCTGAGGATGCTTCCACACAAGTTTTAGCTTTCCTGGCCGATTAGTTTCTGAGAAGAAGATTTTTAAAGATTTACTCTATATATTCCTAAGTT